>NC_133656.1:170643860-170943860 GCF_009905375.1 Apium graveolens
GAGTTGGAATTTATTGAAAAGAGTTTTAAAAGAAAGCGAAAAATTTATGGGTGGAATTTGGATATCTTGTTTCTAGAACTGTAATCTTAAAAGATCTTGGATTAGTTTGGGGTCATTTATGATAAATATCTTCCGCTGACATTTGTTTATTAATTAAACAGGTTAATTTGGATTGAGGTTTTATAATGACGACCAAAATCCTCTGACCCCGGATTTGGGGGCGTTACAGGTTGGTATCAGAGCTGAGGTTATAGTAAACTAGAAATGAGAGTATGTAGGAGCGTGTATAGCTATGTGAGGACGATTGAGCTCATATCGAGTTCCTGTTGGACTATTGGGTATAGTACGAACAAATAAGTTAAGGTAGGTGCATTCGTTTGAGATGGTTGTGCTGAGCTGTATGGAACTCCGGGAAGCTGCAAACTTCTATGGTGGAATCTTCCAAGGCCACTACGATTCGACGACGATGAAGATTATCGATATCCTTGGAATATGAAGAAGTGTCTAGAATTAGATGGCGAGTCAACTGAAGAGTTCAAACAGAAGATAAGTATTAAGACCTTGGCAATACCTTCTCCTTTTATAATTCATTTTTACATCTTTCAAAAAGAAATAATTGTTAGAGGATATATTCCCTAACACTCATTTTCAATTATAACTGTGTTTTAAATGTGCCAGAGGCTGTCATAAAGCCTATTTTTCAGGTTTTGATAGCTCTGCCAAGTGATGATAATTTAACTTCCACTTTTCTTATAGGCGGATAGTTTATTGGGATGTGACACCGCTTGCTCATTTAGTGTCAGAATTTTGTTCTCTGGATTCTATTCCTTCAGAAATATCAGCTTTGAAATCTTTTCAGTTTTATTCATTTGATTTTGGATTCCTTTGATATTCTTTTATTCTGACTGGGATGAACAACCCTAACTATAGGGGACACAAGGTATACCTGTCTGTGTGATAGGAGTTGGATGGGACGCCATCACTTGTGTGTGTTGTGACTACAAGAAGGTTAACAACCTTTACTAGTGTCTTATTTTGGGCACGCAACACCAAGTTCGTTTGATCATATTGACCTCTCAGTTATTCTTTCAGTTATTCTTTTATTTCAACAATACCTTCTCAAAAATTCAGATTTTGGTAACCACAATGGTGGGACACCCGTTATGATATGAAATTATTTTCTCTTTGAAATTTCATGATGTTATTATCTCAAATATACGAAGGTATGCCAACCGAGTATGAACAAGCCACTTTGGTCAATGTAAAGTACGACTCCGTGTTAGAGATACCCTGAACGGAAGTGGATTGCAATGTGATTAAAATATCAGCGCTATGTAGTAAAATCAGTCGGTTTCTCTATATATTCCTATCTCTCTTTCTTTCTCTTTTTTTTATCTCCCTATCTTTCTTTTTCTCTAACGGTGAAACAGATTATACTGAAAAGTTGGTCAAATTCTAAAAGGAAGAAATAATAGTGTGAAGTGAGGCCCTCATGATAATTATGTCATACAAGGAATGCAGGGTGCTAATTGATATTTCAGAGAAGTGATATTATTAGAAATTGGAAAGTTGGTCAGGAGATTCCTAGTGCTCTATTCTGCTGATTCCGAGGACGGAATCCTTATAAGGGGAGTAGATTGTGATATCCAGTAATTTTAGGAATTTATATTATTAATATCTGGATGATTTTATGTGATTATTTCAAATTGGGAGGGAATAAAGTTGTGGATATTTTTTTCCTTTTTGATGAATTCATATTTCTAAATGATTAATGTGTTAACTGATAATTGTGATATTGATTCTTGTCATTGATGTGAGAGTATTTAATTACTTTTACTATTTTCAAAATATACTTGGTTTTATCTAAATTCTCCCTCGTAGCAGGTGAATTGTGAAAATATTCGAAAATAGTATATAACGACTATTTTGTTATGTGTTAAATGAATAATATTATATGAGTTATTTGAATTTTATGATATTTATGTGAATTGGTGAATAAATATTTAAAAATAGATTATTCCAGTTTGGCGAGTCAGTAAAAGGTTTGAAGTGTGATCAGTGATTATACAAAAGGAATTATAAATAAAGGATTAAATATAAAATTGGTGAATATGAGATTTTATTATTTGAGAGATGTGATTATGTGTTATTTGATTAATATGTGAGTGACATTGTGGTCAAAATGTTTTTTAAGATATTTTTATGATTTATTATGTGAAAAATGGGGTTTAGTGGATCTTTAAATATTTTTATTAAATCTTATGCATATGATTAAATCATGAAATTTGTTTTATTATCTCTAGAATACCCTCAGAAATATTTTAAAAATAATAGTTGGATTTATTTTGAGGTTGGAGTATTTTAAAATGATTTTATGAGCTTTATTTCTATTTTTGAGCATTACCTTGTAAAATTGTATAAAATAAATCGTTCGCTCAAAAATTATTTTAAAAATATGGGGACGAAGATAATTTCGTGCTCTATATTTTAAAAATGAGTTTCATTTAATTCGCACTCTTTACAGTATAGCGAAATAATATTTAAATTCGTTTTTATGTATTCTAGTATAAAGAAAGTGATAAATAGAAAGAAGGAAAATAACAGTTTTGCCCCTGGGCTTACTTCTCTTAAACCCAGCAGACCTCCCCTTATTTCTTCTTCATTATCGATCTTTCTCTCCATCTCTCTGATCTCTTCCTCTCTCCCTTCTCCCATCTCTTCATTTTCCGGCTAAATCTCCGTTTTGATACCGAATTTATGCTCCTGTTGTCTCCTGACTGATGCTCGGGGTATGTATGCGTGTATTTTATCGATTTCGTTGAAAACCCAATTCGGGTAAGTTAGAAAATTCAAACCTTTGATTCGGTTTTGATGAAATTGTGTTGAGTTCTTTCTTGGATTTGAATATGTACATTATTTAAAGCTTTAATTGGAGTTAAGCATGATTGGAGACCTATCTGTGCACCTCCGTTCGACTCCACCGCCGGTGATGAACTCCGGTGAGCCGGCGGAGTGGACTATGATGCTCGTTGAGTCTGAAAATAACAATAACAATTCGTTTTAATTCAAAATTTGATATGTAAGTGTGTTCCTAAATTTTATCAGATTTTTAAGATTTAAATTTTAATTTTTGGTTCGAATTTGATATAAATTGATGTATGATTATTTGGTTGTGAAATTACTTGCTACGAATGTTGATGCGTGCTAAAGTTATAAAATTTCAGATTTGTATAAACTCGATTTATTGGATTTTATTCCGAGTCTTAGAAATTTTAGTTGTTTATGTATAAAAAATTGGTTATAGTAGTTGGGCATAAATTTTGAGAATTCGATAATGGCTGGTTGTGATGTTGTTAATTAGTGATACTAAATTACTAATGGTGTATGTATATATATGTTGGTTTTGGTTAGCATTCGGAAATAGATTAGTTGATTGAGGTTTTAATCCGAAATTAATGTGTAATTTATTGTAGATGATTGGTTAAGGTATTAACGAACGAGTCATGGCAAATTTTCTCTAGAATTATAAGTGTAAAAGAGAGTCTAATGTATCATTGAAATTGTAATATGAACTATTAATGTTTGCATGCTAAGTGTTTGATTATTTGTATAATAGAGATTATGGGTTTAGTTAATTATTAAGAATTGATTAAAGTTGTTAATGAAGTTTAAGTCCAGAAAATTCAGCATTTTCCAGGAAACTATCCTGTTTTGGATGACTGTTTTGAGACAATTTGAGACCTAATTGCTTGATGGTTAAAAAATAAGAATTGTAGGTTTATGATTTAATTATATGTCTGTAAAATTTGGTTACTACCAGACTTGTACAAATTGAGATACAATTTATTTAGTGCAAGGTGCGCAGAATTTCTGGACAGGGTTTGTTGGCCATATTGACGACTCTGTTCAGGGGCCCTAAACACCTTGCTTTCATCTGAAATTTTTATGGTAGTTAAATATGTGAGTCAGTTAAGTCTCCACCAAATTTCACTACAACAGACCTATTTATCAATTTATTAAAAATCCAGAGGCAAACTTAGTTTCTGTGAAATCGAGCAGCCAAGATACTTGTTATGTGTTTTTATATGTTTAATTATTTACAAAGCTTTTGTTTGCAACTTGATGTTAAATGAGAATATATAGCGATGTGTTTTATGGAAATACATGTTAGTATATGCCTATTTGAGATTGAGTTTAGTTGCTAATTATTAGAGTGTGATTTGAATATGTGTATAGTTACTAGTCTATGTGATATATGTGCAAGGTGATTTATTTAAGTGTTTACTCAAGTTGAATTGGTGATGCTAAATTATATAACTGTAAGTTCAAATATTATAAATTATTAAGTATACTTAATTGTTTAGGTGCCGCAAGTCTGGGCGGGTAATTTTCCTTAATTGTTTAGGTGACGCAAGTCTGGGCGGGTACTTTTCTTGCTTGTTTACTTTTATGTTGCTGCAAGTTGAGGCAACTTTATTTTGTTTGGTTATAAGATTAAATTGTGGAATTGAAAAACAGGTGGATAGTCCTAATTACGAATACTTCATGCCAAAATTTTCTAAAATTCCCCTGTATTTAAATCTATTTGACTTATTTGATTTCAATGATTTGAAAGCATGTTATGATTGTTAGTCGTAACACGTATAGGATATGTCTGGGTAAGAACATTGAAATGACTTGTGGGTTGTATTTGGGGTGTGGTTATTCAGGGTATTGTCCATATTACGAATAGGTCATGCCGAATTTTCCGTAGAAATATTATCATAAGTTACGCGTTCTCGTGTTAAATAATATTCTGAGTTGGTAGTAAGTTTTAAACTATAATGTGTGCTACTTGTTATATGCTATATAATGTGCCATATGTATATATATACATATATATCGCGAAAGGGTAGAAATAAGATAATCGTTTCAGAAGGATACTAAAGTAGTATCTTTTTGCTTATGCTAGTGATCGGGCATTAAGGGCATGAGACCAAGCAAAAGAAAAGATAAAGGGAGAGTTGCATAGTGGTTCAGTAGTTACGGATGGTTCATGACGAACAAAACCAGACGTTGGGGATCAAGACTAAAGTTGGATAAGATTTCGTATCAGACCGCAGTAACCGCATTAGCGGCATATCAAAGAATTAAGAATAAGAAATTGTGACGTCTTGAGAAAGCATCATGAGATATTTGTGTTATTGCGAGTGTGCTAACTGCTAAAAACCCAAAGGCAAGTATCCCTATAATCACTTATTGTTCAAGTGATATTTATTTTAAATCTTCTTATGCAAGTATTGCTTTTCCTATTCTCAAGTTCAGAATAGATAAATATTTTACATATCGCTGAGTTAAATGCTTATTATGCAAATACTTTTCTGCTATTCAATGTTCAGAATAGCTAAGTGATTTTACTCATCAAATTACTGGATTTATAAATGTTTTGAGTTTTGAGAAAAATGAGTTGGTTTTGCGAGTATTCCTACCCAAGTAAATGGGGGAATAAAAGTTTATAAGGGTGTCGAGTATTATGACCCCTTTCAATAAAATATTTTAAGATTGGATGGTTGCGTAAGAGGCCGTGGCGGCGGTCCAGCGGAGATTTAGGTATTATACAGGATATAATACCATTAGGCCGATATGTGCCTTGGGTGCCCCATTTGTTTAGTTGGATATGCTTCGGCATACCGGTGTTGCTCCGCGGCTGATCACCGGCGGCAACACACCGTCGTTCGAGGATTCCAATCTAAATTATTAAATTGTTTTTTTGATAATCATAGAAAAATGATTTATCAACTGTTTTGGTTTTGAATAAAGGTGGAATATAGTTTTAATTCGGTTGCTGATTAATGTTGATATTTAAGTTGGTGTTAAATATCAAATATGGTATTAGTGCAGATGATTGATGCTGACTTCCCTATTTTAGCGCGGGTAGGTTGTGAGTGTCAAAGTTCGTATTAATATCTAATTTGATATGACAACAAAATAAGTATTAATTTCAAGAGTTCAATTTTGAATAAAGTTTGTGATTCAATCCATAATCATTGCTTCTTGTTATTGTTGTTTACGATATTTCCGTAAAGACTGTTTTACGAGTTTTATTCTCGTCAAGATTCAAAGTATTGCTGAAGCATTTCGCTCAAAAATATCAAAATGGCTTTGAATACAATTAGGGAACCAATTCTGGGGTTCCTCAACTAAAATTTTATGATTCAGCAATTATGATTTTAAATGTTCTACTCTAATGCAGATGTCGGTTTTATATCAAAACGACCCTATATTTGCTATAATGATCTTGATGAGCATTTCTTTCGCTCATACTTGCCTGTTTTTAAATTTAACCTCCAGTAAGGATTAGCTTGCGCTGTTTAGCTGCGTAATTCGAGGAAACAAAGAAGAAGCTTTTAAAAGGTGGTTGGTCCAGGATTTGCGGGCTAGTGTAAGTTTTATTGTGTAAAGTTATTATATTATATTATATTATATTATAGTTGTATATTTTATTTGGGCCTAGTGTACTTCAATTCAAAGTTATACTAGTGGGTTTAGTTTTGAGTTGGAATTTATTGAAAAGAGTTTTAAAAGAAAGCGAAAAATTTATTGGTGGAATTTGGATATCTTGTTTCTAGAACTGTAACCTTAAAATATCTTGGATTAGTTTGGGGTCATTTATGATAAATATATTCCGCTGTCATTTGTTTATTAATTAAACAGTTTAATTTCGATTGAGGTTTTATAGTGGCGACCAAATCCTCTGACCCCGAATTTGGGGGCGTTACATCTTTACTGTATATGTGTTAACAGATTGGCTCTGATACCACTTATTAGGTCACACACACACACTATAAAAGGGGGGTTAAATACAGTGTATACTACAATAAAATTGAATTAAGAGCACAAGTATGAAACACAGAATAATCTTATTAATAAAACAGTATTGCAATGAAACCGTTCTCTCTCAGTGATGAACAAATATCACGAGAGCTGCTAGGGTTACAATAAATAATATTCTCGATTATAATAACACTTATAGTGTAAACCCTATGCTGTGTTTATATACCACACAGTTACAAGATAATCTTCTAATTGATATCGAATATAAGTCTACATCCTAAAATATATCAGTTAGTTATCTTTTCCTTCAAGTCTTCTATTCTTCATAGAATTCTTCTTCATGCATATATCTTCTTATTTTAGTCTTTATCTTCTTTCCTTTCAATCAGCCGCCTTCCTTATCTGAAAGTCTTCTTAAGTCCTGATATTATCTCCTGATGAATATCTTCTGATATCTTAAGTTTTGATAACTTAAGTTCTGATATCTTAAGCTCTGACTTCAGTATAAGTACTGATTTCCAGTTAAGTCCTGATTTGTCCCGTTAGTCATGATCTGAAACTAAACACACATCATTATTAGACATGACATTACAAATATATCTAACATTCAGTAATTGCAATGGCACTTATGTTATCACATAAAATAGGAATTTTATTCACCTATAGACCATAGTCCAATAGTTGATTTTTCATCCATAAAATATGTGCACAACAGCTACCAGCAACAATATATTCAACCTGAGTTGTAGAAGTAGAGATTGAATTTTGCTTTTTATTGAACCAGGATACTAGCTTATTTCCTAGAAATTGACAGGTTCCTGTAGTACTTTTTCTATTAATTTTACAAACTGCATAATCTGCATCTGAATAACCAGTTAGATCAAAACCAGAATCTCTAGGATACCAAATGTCAAGTTTGGGTGTTCCTTTGAGATATCTGAAAATTCTCTTAATAGCTACTAAATGAGATTCTCTAGTGTAACACCCCCAAATCCGGGGTCGGGGATCCGGGTTGTCACGAGTTTCATTTCCCTTAATAACACCCAATCTTAATAAACAATCAACTACTCTGTACTGTGACCCCACAATAAACACACACACCACAAGTTATAGTCTCAGAGATGAATATCAAAAAAAATAACATGAGTCATTTTATTCCAAAATTATATGCCATTACACCTTAAAAGGGTTTCTGAATAAATTTACATTTCTTTGCCATTATTACAATTGATAAAGATACATAAGTCTGGTACATCAAAAGTTGAAATCCTAGCCTATTGGTAGTTCCTACCTCAGCTACAGCGACATCAACGCCTATAGGAAACTGCGGAACGTTTCCTATCTGCTCGCAAATTGGGAGCTTGGTCATGTTCATCTTGTCTATCTGATGTTGTGTGATGAAAGAAGAAAGCAAGGGTGAGCAACAAGCCCACCAAAATAATATATATACTGATTAACAATATATGAGCATTCTCATGAAAGTCTTGGTCAAAAGAAATGAACCAAGCTGATATCTTAACGCGACCAAGTCGCAAAATATTCAGTATATATATACATATATATATATATATACTTTTCACAATCTTTGAAATCCTCTGACATGTATAATGTACACAGAGTTCCAGTTTATAACTGTATAAAAATATCGTTGCAAGGTGATCTCATATATCTAACCTTGTCTCAAAGTTTTTCTGAAAATCTTTGACATGCACAAGATAATCATTTACTAGATATAAGTTTAAAAGATGAAGTTACAAGATACTCCAATATACTTATATCTTTTCCAAATACTACTTGAACTACCACCATTCAATGTATAAATAGTTCATCCCATAGATTAAGCTACCAGACAAAACTTGTATAGAATCAATCTTTAAAATATCACCAAAATAAAATGAAGTTACGAGATACTTCATTTGATGCAAACATCATTTTGAAAACTCGACCCTGCCAACACTCAACAATCGCCCAACCGTAGCCTTTCTATCAAAGTGCTCTGGGTAGTGTTGCAGAAATATCAAATTGGATGATGAACTCATTACGGGAGTTTGCCGCGCCAGGAAGACCACTTACGATGATTAGTCATAGTAGTGCAACCCCGCCATTTTCTACATGTAGAGGAGAACCTGTCGGATTTACTTGTCAACCGAACACTGGACTCCTAAGGAATGGACCGTCTTAGCGGAACTTCCGGGCCATTTGGGCCAATATAATAAGGCTGGGCCGGTGCTACTCGACCACTTACGCCACTCCTAGTTCAGATGAAATCCATGACTCTGAAACGTAAAGCTCGTCCCCCCTTTCCCTAAGTAGAAACTTGTTGATACGGCTCCACCAAGAAGTCGTATCTAGTTGGAAAGGAAAACTCACCGATATTTCCCAGGCGATGCCTGTTAATGGATTAACTTGTTCCAAGAATTTTACTTCCCGAGAGTTGGGTAAGTAATCAAAAACTCTTTTATCAACGCAGCAACCTTGTTGCGAATATAAAACACACCACAGAGCCGGATCCCTCAGGTTTTGAACGAGTATTTAAATCCCCTTCGAAAGGAAGATCTTAAATATAAAAATGGGTTTTGGGATCCGCCCTAACCTTTAAAAATCATTTTGAAGACTCGAAAACATTTTTAAGAATGTTTGGAGTAATGCTGATTTAATGAAATAAATCAGTCCCGATATATTAGAAAATATCTGAATATTATTAATTAAATAATATTCCCATAAGGATGATCTTTTTAAATATAATCGAAGTAGAAGTTTTAAAATTTATACTTGAAATGAATATTAAATAACCAAAGATATACTTATACGAAAGTACTATCTTTATTTGGATAATCAAAAGTAAGTTTGATTATCGACACATTATTCTTTAATAAAATAAAGAATATTATTTAGTAAATAATCGAAGTCATAAGCCCTCGAATGAATATTTAAAATAATATTCAATAATAAAATAAACGGAGTCATAAGCCCTCGAATGAATATTCAAAATAATATTCATTAAGTAAAATAAAGTTATCGAATAAACCTTATTCGAATAATAGTTTTGAAAACTATTCA
The DNA here is from genome assembly GCF_009905375.1 of Apium graveolens. Classification (NCBI taxonomy): domain Eukaryota; kingdom Viridiplantae; phylum Streptophyta; class Magnoliopsida; order Apiales; family Apiaceae; genus Apium; species Apium graveolens. Next base: position 170,653,734 of record NC_133656.1, read on the forward strand.
TATATATATATAAATATATATATATATTATACTCGGGAACATCGACTCCCGGTTTAGAAAATGTTTACCTTTGGGTCCCCTATACTAAGGGCATACGCAACTACTGCTTATCTCTAGCATAGGTATTATGCAGTTTATAAGCAATTGAATCAACAATTAGATATCAAGATTATGAAACAGGCATGCATATATACCATATCAACATGCTCCAATATATCGCAAGATTTGCTAATAACAATTATACACTTATCACAAGATAATGCATATACATATATACATCATAACAACAGTATAACGGGTAGAAAACTTGCCTGAGCGACTGGGGGTGGTAAAAGTCCTGGGATGAGTCTGGTAACCTATAAACCACATATAAGTTGGAATTAAACCAAAGTCGCTTAAGAATCTATACTTTAACCAATTAGACTCTAACGCTCGCTTTGCGCTTAATGATTCTCTTAAGTCGCTCGAGTACCCTCGGCTCCACCATTTTTAATAAATTAACCATTAAGAGTTTTAAGGCGATTCTTTCGCGAGTGCCTTACCAACTGCCTAATACACTTTACATAAATGTTTCATACTCCAATTAGTCATTTAAGGTCTTTAACCAATGTTTCAAAGTAAGGCGAGGGGTAATGGTTCGTTCGCGAAACGCCGTTACTTAAAACGGTCGTTTCTCCTAAACCGTACATCGGATTCAAACGAACCATATATCAAAACGAAGCTCGTAACATGAACTATCTAAAAATGGCAATGGTAAAAACCTACCAGTGAGTTCAAGGGTTCTGATGTTGAGAAAAAAAATAGTCTACGGTAAATCGGGCATTACGACGGCTATGTTTACGCGATTACCCAAATTTATACCACTCCAAATCAACCACAAATCAACCATACACCCAAACTCCATCCATACCATACTACAACAGCCCTCACATCTTAATATTTCCAATTTATTCAACTTCCCAATCATGAACTAAAAGCTTACTTAAGTTCTTTAACTATAAACAAGATTTCAACATCCAAATCACTACAACTCCAACCCAAACTCTAAACATACAAGCATCAAGCTTCTCTTTTACCATAACAATCAAAACCATCCTAATATTCAAAGTAAGGTTAGGGTTTGGAGATGTTATACCTTCCTTGAAGTGATTAGAGTAGCTAGGGAGCCTTAAGAAGCCTTGAGATAACTTAGGAATGCTTGGATCATAAAGGAAAAACAAAGAAAACCAAGTTAGAAATCTTGAAAACACTATTCATTATCTTCTTCATTGATTTATTGGAAGAGATTCATGAAGAATTGGAGGCTCAAACTTCTAGGATATCCATAACTAATCATAAGGGACCTTGGATAATTACCTTGTGATTTAACAATGGTTGGATCTTGATTTTTGAAAATTTCTTCTCTTGAAATAAGAAAAAGCCGAGAGTTTTTCTTTGAAGAAAAGGGAAGAGCTTTTGTGTTTTTGTGATTTGTTTTGATTTGCCTTGGTTGGTTGATTTTTGTTTTGTTTTAATCATTTTTAACCATGAAAAATTATGTGGTTATAAATCAACCACACTTCCTTCCCTTATGTCATGCTTTGGTCATCATGTGATGTCACCCTCCACACTTGTCCTCTTCTTGTTGGTTTGATGACATCATCATCCCTAACCTCCTTGATTAACTCCTAATTGCTTTCCTAATGACCGCTGATCTGTTATACGGTTTGCTTAACTTTCATTCTCGTTTATCGTTTGAAGGATCATACCCGGGATCTTATTACTTGGGTTCCCTTAACCTTTCTCAATACATTGCATTCCTTTTATGATCCTCTCTTAAAATCCTTGAATTTAAATCCCTTTTATCCTGTTACCTTATACTCAATTCTTTCGGTATCTAGTGGATTTTCGGGAAAAATCAAAGTGTTCGAATTTGGATTCTGACGATCTTTACATACACTTATTTATCATATAGAGTACTAATACAATCTCAGAATAACAATAAAAGAACCCCTACATAGTGTGGTATGAAAAGTTTTCTTATTCAGCAATATCAGCAAAAACACTATTCATAAGGGTTGCAAAAAGTTCGAAATTTTGGGGTTATTACAGTCTCCCCTCCTTAAAAGGATTCCGTCCCGGAATCAGATAGAAAATGAGTAGGGATACTTTCTTAGCATTGCACTTTCTTACTCTTACGTAATTTTCCCACATTATGGTTCTACCATCAAACTCTAAATAGTTTGATAACTCTTCTCCTAAGCATTTGTCCATTTTTGATCTATAACCCTTCCTGGTTGCTCCATGTAGGTTACGTCTGGTTGCATGTCTATGCGCTCATATGCCCCTATTTGTCTGGCATCCGAATTACACTTCCTTGACATTGATACGCGGAACACGTTATGAACTTGCAACATGTTCGGGGGTAGGGCTAGCTCATATGCTAACTTCCCAATAGGTCTTAATACCTCAAAGGGTCCAACAATTCGTGGGCTTAGCTTTCTTTTCTTTCCGAACCTCATCAATCCTTTCCAAGGGATACCTTTAACATTATTAGGTCCCCTATTTCATATTCTTTGTCCTTTCATGTCAAATCAGCATACTTTTTATGTCCATCCTGGGCTACTATCAGCCATCCTCTGATTAGATCTATTATATCCTTGGTCCTTTGGACCACTACTGGTCTGAGCATCTTGCGCTCTGCAACATCATCCTATCATAAGGGAGATCGACATTGTCTTCCCTCAAGGATCTCATAAGGCGATATCTCAATACTGACATATGATCTATTATCGTAAGAAAACTCAATCTGTGTTAAGTGATCATTCCAATTTCTCTCAAGTCTATTGCACAGACTCTCATCATAGCTTCTAGCATTATAGCTTTTGCTTCTCAATACCCATTCTTTTCTAGTTCATAGTCCTTACTATCTTCCATACATAATACTATACTGGTTACACTTTTGCTCGTTAGCATTCTATAACCTTTTTAATAATTGCGTCAACCTTAGTATCACGAACGCGTTAGATTTGGAATACCACCGCACTGATACTACCCCTTCCTAGCTGCTTCTATCTTCGAAAGCTTGATCCATCATATAGAAGTAAAAGAATTTATTGAGAGATCACTATGATCATGAACACTTGTTCTATTGCATAGTTAGTACAGAAGGTGGCCAGCCTTTAGTACTTGACAAGCAATTAAATAACATGTGGTATCCTACTAGGTTTCTATCACACAGATAGATAGTCATTCGGCAATACCTCCCATTCTGGAAGGGTTGTTCTTCTCAGCTTATATGAAATGAAAAGGAGAGAAAAGAACGAATTGAAGAGAATTGTATATATATAAAATATACTGCCACAAAATATCTGGCTTGGAATCTACCCCTGAACTATAGAGGTTTGTCATAGGAGAACAAAACATATATGTATATATATCAACATCAAGTATTATAGCATCATATTTCACATGCCTAATTATTTTTGCTATTCTGTCCATCATTCTATGGACCCATGCTCTTCCTCGAGCTTATACACAATCACCTTTGAAACTCCCTCGACATCGAGAATCGAATCTGGGATCTCATTCTATACATCATCGTTACTAGAATTCTATGCTTGCACTGTAACCTTCCTCGTATAGTAATACAACTCTCTATTGATAAGAAGGAATAAGTATTCAATAGGTAGATAATCTACTTAATTAGTCTATCAATGATAACTTATACACCACCACGACCCGATTAGTGGTACTCAATCTCAACATCCATTCCAATACAACTCTCACGGTTGTAATCGACTCATTAATCGCAGAATCATTGCTGCACTACTAGGGTCCACCGTTGACCTACTGTAATCATTCATTTTCCATGAAGTCTTAATAGCTAACTATACGGAGTCCATACATCTCGTATCGAATTCTTCTAAGGAGGTGACATGATCACCGTTCATGATTCATAAAGAACACTCCTGAACTTGACGTACATATGACATGAAGCAGATAAAATTGCAGAAGAGTTTTAATTAAAGCAACGATAGCAGGTTAATACCATTCTTAATCATATGCCTTCAATAGAAGACTTAACTCAAAGGTTTGTTTAGTCCTTTTTGAAACATGGTCCTGGCTTATTCTCAATATAGGACCTTCTAAGATAGATAGCCCGCTCATGGCGATTATACGAATTAAATCTTTACCAAACTACTATTACGGTTGGGTATTGCACAGTCATCAGAAGGAATGTCAATCTTCAAAACCATAATACAACCTTCACGGCTTTAACCATTATTACTGTATTCTTCTGGCACGAGCGCCGATAATTGTCCTCTTACACTTAAAGTGTTGGCCACCTCTTTGGCCTTTCCAGATAGTAAAATCTCCTTACAATCAATGTCCTTTTAACCACCTCCAACTAAATTTTCTACCTCACTTCAATCACTACTTGTGTGAAGATGTTTTCCTTAAAATCTGATGAGTGAAAAAAAAATATCACCATTTTTCCATAAGTTATTGCCTCAGTCTTTAGAGGTTAATCACTTTCACGACTGACTCTCAATCATACTTAGAACATCTTTTATCTTAGGCCCTAATTGCCCTGAACAATTTCGACCTTTACTGGTTCGATCCATACTTTCTCGTGATTTAACACGTGCCCCACTTGGCATCATTATAATTACGTCATATTTCATTTATCAAAATTTCTATTCTTGAGAATTTTGAATATTACCTTTCTCCTTGTAAAACCTCTAAGGTTATCCTTGAATCATTCCTCCTGTATTTCCTAGATACAGGGCATATCAAAATACCATTTACTAGTACTAGAACCATTGTCTATGTACTTCTAAAAATTTCTCCACTGATTCTTAAAGGTTGTTATTACCTTAATCCTTTCCAATTCATACTGTCAAAACTCATATTATCCCTATTAAGGGTGAAATGCCAACCTTTATGCATTCCCCTAGTATTCATTTTATGTTACCAATGTTCTATCCTTAATTCCACCTTTAAAAAGGTACATGCATCCTTCCATGGATAAATCAAGTCATATATTCCTGATAAGGGTGTCTTATTCAATCATTTCCACCTCGATAGTATATGCCTAATTTCACAATAACATCTGTATTCAAAATGAGGTCAATCAATATGACCTCCAAAAGATAACAACGGTTATCTGCTTTTCTTGCCTAATTTGGTAACGATAACAAGGATGTTCTGGAAGATATTGGTCGTGTTCAACGTGAACTTCTTCTTAATAATTCCTAATTTACTTTTGTTGTTTATCTCAACAGTCACCTCAATGCTGGGATATCTTTCATACCCGGCGTCTCCCTTTCTTGGTATCAAGCCACCGTTCTTACACTTCACATTCTTGAAGGTCACTTCCTTCATCCAATTTTCCTAATTTCTTACTTCCTTGTCTCCTCAGTCTATCCGCGTCTCATTATTTATCCTTCGAACTATCTCAAGGTTTCCTTGAATCCTCCCAACCTACAGGGGATAAAATATATGTATCTCATATTCCTTCAATCATCAACTTTAACTCATGGTGAATCACCCTCATCCTGACGATTACATACTTTTCTATTTCTATTGCTACGAGTCTTTAGGGTTTCCTCCTACCCAACTCCCTTATCATTCCTCAAACTCTATTGCCTTTATATTCCTTTCCACTTCAGTTTCTTTTTATTTTTCTTTCTCTTATCATTATTTCATGAACCCACTAATCATTGACTTCAAACATCACATCATTCTGGGATTCTTGTCATCAGAACGAATCTTGACAACTTTTATAACTTAGCTTCATATTTCATCATACTCGTCCACCTTTGTTCTGGCTCTAAAGCTTTTACACTCTCTCCATAACCTTGGGAATTACTTTCCCGAAAACAATTGACTGAACTTTAATCAGTTTATTATAATCTCTTGCTCCGTGCCTTCTTTGGCCTTTCACCAGCGGGTGGCCTCTCTCTTAGGAGGGTAAGTGACAAAAATAGTCTTTTGTGATTCGTCAATCATTTAGAATCTCAAATGATTCCTATATTTCCTTTAGCCAGGCTCTTGCCTCGACTGAGTCAACCTGTTCCTTGGAACTCTGAGAGCTTAGCGACTTAAAGGTCATGAAAGAATTTCCTACCGCACTGTTTCCTCAAGGTGGTGGTTGGGGATAATAGTCTAAGTTCTTTTTAGACAGGTTCATGAATTGCCGTATAGGAGTACCGTCTCGGGTCTCCTTTCCTTACTCGACTTTCTGTTTCCTTAGTATGAAATGTTTCATCCTTATCCCATACTTGGGGTTATCTTATACGTTAAAATCCTCATTTTCCACTCCATTATGTTATGGGTTCCTTCTATCTTGATGGCGACTTCCCTAACTATCACGTTCAGGGTTTACTCTAAATCTTATTCCTCAAACTAGCTTTCATCTAAGATTTCATCTTTAAGCTCTTGAACATTTGGAACCCAAATTCTGTAGTAATACCTCATTATTCCCTTATCATCTTTCTCGATATTATTCTCTTATCTAATTGTTGGCTCTCTGCCTTCATTCATCACTTTTTCAGGCACAATATGTTCTTTTCCGATAATTCGGACTATATTGCAATCTCAAACATATTTTCGGTACCAGCTCCGGTTACCTTCACTTCTATTTTCATTTTCTCAAAATCTCTCATAAACTCTCCCAAAGACATTATCATCTTGAGTTTCTCCTTTTTTACTAAGGGCATCAGCCACCACATTGGCTTTCCCCGAATGATAAAGAATCTTCCAATCAATATTCTTGATTAGCTCTAACCGCCTCCTCTGGCGTATGTTGAGCTCTTTCTACGTGAAAATGCACTAGAGCACTTATGGCTTGTGTAAATCTCGCACTTCTCTCCATACAAGTAGTGCCTCAAATCTTTAGGGCAAAACTATTGCCACGAGCCCAAGCTCATGGGTGGGGATATCGAATTTTATATTCCCTTAATTGTCTTGACGCGTACACGATTACCTTGATGTGCTGTATAAGAAGCACCTTAATTCCTTATGCGAAGCGTCACTACAGATCACAAAATCTTTTTTTCCATCCGGCAATGCCACCATAGGGGCCGTCACCAATCTTTGCTTCAGTTCTTAAAAGCTGTTCTCACATTTCTCTATCCATTCGAACTTCTCAGTCTTATGAGTAAGCCGCGTTAAAGGGGCTACTATCTTTACAAACTTGAACGAACCTCTGGTAGTGACCGGCCAATCCTACCTCTGGTAGTTGCCCTAACCATGGTCATCAATTCCTCGGTGGTCCTTTATTCATTCTTGTCAGGATCCTTCACAGGATCCTTCTCAGCGATAATCCCTTATAGGACAACATCCTCAACTGCTACATCCTCAATATGAACATCATCCGGTCCCGTGTTAGGACGCTCTATCGGGTCCACAATCTGATCTCCAATAACTAATAAAACATCATCGCGTCGTTGCTCCTCTACCTCAGGGTTCGGAGTCCCGCTACCATATACGGTAACGAACTACGCTCCTATCACGATATTTATAAGGGTTCCCATAAGGGTTTTAACTGTCAGTACTACGTTAGGTAGCCCGACTATGAACTTGGCAAGAGTTCTTATTATCTTAATGAACTTATTATCTTAACGTCACATCATCTTAACCATTTCTGTAACACCCCCAAATCCGGGGTCGGGGATCCGGGTTGTCACGAGTTCCATTTCCCTTAATAACACCCAATCTTAATAAACAATCAACTACTCTGTACTATGACCCCACAATAAACACACACACCACAAGTTATAGTCTCAGAGATGAATATCAAAAAAAATAACACGAGTCATTTTATTCCAAAATTATATGCCATTACACCTTAAAAGGGTTTCTGAATAAATTTACATTTCTTTGCCATTATTACAATTGATAAAGATACATAAGTCTGGTACATTAAAAGTTGAAAGCCTAGCCTATTGGTAGTTCCTACCTCAGCTACAGCGACATCAAGGTGATCTCATATATCTAACCTTATCTCAACGTTTTTCTGAAAATCTTTGACATGCACAAGATAATCATTTACTAGATATAAGTTTAAAAGATGAAGTTACAAGATACTCCAATATACTTATATCTTTTCCAAATACTACTTGAACTACCACCATTCAATGTATAAATAGTTCATCCCATAGATTAAGCTACCAGACAAAACTTGTATAGAATCAATCTTTAAAATATCACCAAAATAAAATGAAGTTACGAGATACTTCATTTGATGCAAACATCATTTTGAAAACTCGACCCTGCCAACACTCAACAATTGCCCAACCGTAGCCTTTCTATCGAAGTGCTCTGGGTAGTGTTGCAGAAATATCCAATTGGATGATGAACTCATTACGGGAGTTTGCCGCGCCAGGAAGACCACTTACGATGATCAGTCGTAGTAGTGCAACCCCACCATTTTCTACATGTAGAGGAGAACCTGTCAGATTTACTTGTCAACCGAACACTGGACTTCTAAGGAATGGACCATCTTAGCGGAACTTCCGGGCCATTTGGGCCAATATAATAAGGTTGGGCCGGCGCTACTCGACCACTTACGCCACTCCTAGTTCAGATGAAATCCATGACTCTGAAACGTAAAGCTCGTCCCCCTTTCCCCAAGTAGAAACTTGTTGATACGGCTCCACCAAGAAGTCGTATCTAGTTGGAAAGGAAAACTCACCGATATTTCCCAGGCGATGCCTGTTAATGGATTAACTTGTTCCAAGAATTTTACTTCCCGAGAGTTGGGTAAGTACTCAAAAACTCTTTTGTCAACGCAGCAACCTTGTTGCGAATATAAAACACACCACAGAGCCGGATCCCTCAGGTTCTGAACGAGTATTTAAATCCCCTTCGAAAGGAAGATCTTAAATATAAAAATGGGTTTTGGGATCCGCCCTAACCTTTAAAAATCATTTTGAAGACTCGAAAACATTTTTAAAAATGTTTGGAGTAATGCTGATTTAATGAAATAAATCAGTCCCGATATATTAGAAATATCTGAATATTATTAATTAAATAATATTCCCATAAGGATGATCTTTTTAAATATAATCGAAGTAGAAGTTTTAAAAGTTATACTTGAAATGAATATTAAATAACCAAAGATATACTTATACGAAAGTACTATCTTTATTTGGATAATCAAAAGTAAGTTTGATTATCGACACATTATTCTTTAATAAAATAAAGAATATTATTTAGTAAATAATCGGAGTCATAAGCCCTCGAATGAATATTCAAAATAATATTCAATAATAAAATAAACGGAGTCATAAGCCCTCGAATGAATATTCAAAATAATATTCATTAAGTAAAATAAAGTTATCGAATAAACCTTATTTGAATAATAGTTTTGGAAACGCCGTTACTTAAAACGGTCGTTTCTCCTAAACCGTACATCGGATTCAAACGAACCATATATCAAAAAGAAGCTCGTAACATAAACTATCTAAATATGGCAATGGTCAAAACCTAACAGTGAGTTCAAGGTTTCTGATGTTAAGAACAAAAATAGTCTACGGTAAATCGGCCATTACGACGGCTATGTTTATGCGATTACCCAAATTTATACCACTCCAAATCAACTACAAATCAACCACAAATCAATCATACACCCAAACTCCATCCATACCACACTACAACAGCCATCACATCTTAATATTTCCAATTTATTCAACTTCCCAATCATGAACTAAAAGCTTACTTAAGTTCTTTAACTATAAACAAGATTTCAACATCCAAATCACTACAACTCCAACCCAAACTCTAAACATACAAGCATCAAGCTTCTCTTTTACCATAACAATCAAAACCATCCTAATATTCAAAGTAAGGTTAGGGTTTGGAGATGTTATACCTTCCTTGAAGTGATTAGAGTAGCTAGGGAGCCTTAAGAAGCCTTGAGATAGCTTAGGAATGCTTGGATCATAAAGGAAAAACAAAAAAACCAAGTTAGAAATCTTGAAAATACTATTCATTATCTTCTTCATTGATTTATTGGAAGAGATTCATGAAGAATTGGAGGCTCAAACTTCTAGGATAGCCATAACTAATCATAAGGGACCTTGGATAATTACCTTGTGATTTAACAATGGTTGGATCTTGATTTTTGAAAATTTCTTCTTTTGAAATAAGAAAAAGCCGAGAGCTTTTCTTTGAAGAAAAGGGAAGAGCTTTTGTGTTTTTGTGATTTGTTTTGATTTGCCTTGGTTGGTTGATTTTTGTTTTGTTTTAATCATTTTTAACCATGAAAAATTGTGTGGTTATAAATCAACCACACTTCCTTCCCTTATGTCATGCTTTGGTCATCATGTGATGTCACCCTCCACACTTGTCCTCTTCTTGTTGGTTTGATGACATCATCATTCCTAACCTCCTTGATTAACTCCTAATTGCTTGCCTAATGATCGCTGATCTGTTATACGGTTTGCTTATCTTTCATTCTCGTTTATCGTTTGAGGGATCATACCCGGGATCTTATTACTTGGGTTCCCTTAACCTTTCTTAATACATTGCATTCCTTTTATGATCCTCTCTTAAAATCCTTGAATTTAAATCCCTTTTATCCTGTTACCTTATACTCAATTCTTTCGGTATCTAGTGGATTTTCGGGAAAAATCAAAGTGTTCGAATTTGGATTCTGACGATCTTTACATACACTTATTTATCATATAGAGTACTAATACAATCTCAGAATAACAATAAAAGAACCCCTACATAGTGTGGTATGAAAAGTTTTCTTATTCAGCAATATCAGCAAAAACACTATTCATAAGGGTTGCAAAAAGTTCGAAATTTTGGGGTTATTACATCTAGGATCAGCCTAAAATCTAGCACAAAGACAAGTAGCAAACATGATATCTGGCCTACTGGCTGTTAAATATAAAAGTGAACCAACCATGCCTCTGTAGCTTGAAATATCCACAGACTTTTCAGTAGTGTTTAATTCAAGTTTAGTTGCAGTAGCCATGGGAGTTTTTGCAGATGTGCAATCCTTTAAGTCATACTTCTTTAAAATTAAATATATTTAGTTTGACTAATGAATATTCCATCACTAACTTGCTTAACTTGTAAACCAAGAAAATAAGTTAGTTCTCCCATCATGCTCATTTCATATTTACTTTGCATCAATTTGGCAAACTTTTTGCAAAGTTTTTCATCTGTAGAGCCAAATATAATATTCATCTACATAAATTTGAACAAGTGTACTAGAGCCAAAAATATTTCTAAAGAATAAAGTTTTATCAACAGTACCTCTTGTGAAATGATTTTCTAAGAGAAACTTTGACAAATTGTCATACTAGGCTCTAGGTGCTTGCTTTAGTCCATAAAGTGCTTTCAAAAGATAGTAGACATATTCTGGAAATTTGGGATCTTCAAAACCAGGAGGCTGACTAACATAGACTTCCTCCTCCAAATCCTCATTCGGAATGGCACTTTTAACATCCATTTGATAGACTTTGAAATTGGCATAGGTTGCATAGGCTAGAAAAATTCTGATGGCTTTAAGTCTTGCAACAGGAGCAAAGGTCTCATCAAAATCTATTCCATCTTGTTGAAAGTAGCCCTTAGCAACCAATCTAGCTTAGTTCCTAAATACTATGCCATTTTCATCCATCTTATTTTTGAGTACCCACTTGGTGTCAATAGGATTCTTTTCTTTAGGCATGGGTACCAGCTTCCAAACCTTATTCCTTATAAATTAGTTTAGCTCTTCCTGCATAGCTAAAACCCAATCAGGATCCAACAGAGCTTCTTCTACCTTTTTAGGTTCTTCCTGAGATAGAAAGCTACTGTATAGACATTCTTCTTTAGTTGCTTTCCTAGTTTGCACTCTTGAAGATGCATCACCAATGATTAATTCAAAGGGGTGATCTCTAGTCCATATTATCTGTTGTGGTAGATTAGCTCTAGATGAAGAGGCCTCATAGTTGTCTTGATGAGTGACTGAGTTTTGATTATAAGAAACTCCCCTGAGTTTGTGGATCTTTGACTTGAAGTTGGGGTTCTTTCTTATTGTGATCTGCATTGGATTTAAACTCCTATTGATGGCTCAACGGATGTTGATCTTTGCCTTTTGATGGATGATGCAGATTGTCTTTTAATGGATGATGCACTTGGTCTTTCGATGGATATTGAATTATGTGCTTCATTTGTTGTAGACTTTTCTGCATTATCCTTAGATATTGTTTCTTGATCACTTTCATCATCACTGTCATCACAAAGCATCTCAACATTGTCAAATTTGAGGCTTTCTTGGAAATCTTCATCTTGCAGTCCTTCAATCTTCTTATCGTCAAATTAAACATGTACAGATTCCATAACAATATCGGTTCTAAGATTGTAGACTATATATGATTTTCCAACTGCATATCCAACAAAAATGCCTTCATCTGCTTTGGCATCAAACATTCCATTCTGATCAGTTTGATTCCTTAAGATATAGCATTTGCATCCAAAGACATGAAGAAAGTTTAATGGTTGCTTCCTATTCTTGAACAATTGGTAGGGTGTCATGCATTTTGCCTGATTAACCAAAAAAATATTCTGAGTGTGGCATGCAGTATTTACAGCTTCTACCCAAAAGTATGTTGGTAACTTTGATTCCTCTAGCATTGTTCTTGCAGCTTCAATAAGAGATCTATTCTTCTTTTCCACCACTCCATTTTGTTATGGGGTGTTTGTTGCTGAAAACTCATGCATGATACCATTCTCTTCACAAAATAATATCATCACAGAATTCTTGAACTCAGTTTCATTGTCACTCCTGATTCTTCTTACTTTGAAATTAAGATGATTGTTGACTTGCCTTATGTGATTGATGATGATTTCACTAGCTTCATCTTTGGATTTGAGAAAATATGTCCAATAGAACTTTGAGAAATCATCCACAATTACTTGGCAGTGTCTTCTTTTTGAGATGGATAACACATTGACTAGTCTAAATAAATCCATGTGCAGTAGTTGTAAAGGTTCTTTAATTGTTGAATCAAGCTTCTTTTTGAATGATGCCTTGATCTGCTTTCCTTTTTGACAGGCATCACACAATCCATCCTTTGAGAATTCCACTTGAGGAATGCCTCTTACCCAATCTTTCCTGACTAGTTCATTCATAGTCTTGAAGTTAAGATAGGACAGCTTCTTGTGCCATAGCCTACTTTCATCTTGACTTGCCTTGCTAAAGAGACAAGTGACAGATTCTACATTTGATGAGTTGAAGTCAGCTACATACACATTTCCTTTTCTCATACCAGTGAGAACCACTTTGTTGCTTTTCTTGTTGGTCACAACACAGGCTTCATAATTGAATGTTACTGAGTTGCCCTTGTCACAAAGTTGGCTGATACTCAACAGATTATTCTTGAGTCCATCCACTAGGGCAACTTCCTCAATGATGACATTGCCCTTTGAAATCAAGCCATATCCCACAGTATAACCCTTGCTGTCATCTCCAAAAGTAATACTTGGGCCAGCTCTTTCCTTGAACTCAGTGAGCAGGGTAGAATCTCCAATCATGTGCCCTGAGCACCCACTATCCAAATATCAAAGATTTTTTCTGTTTCCCTGCACACAACAAAATCAAATCAAGTTGATTTTGGTACCCAAGTTTCCTTGGGTCCTATTTTGTTAGCCTTTTCTTAGGTTTCTTAGGCTTGTCCTCATTTGACTTAGGTATCTGAGATTCATCCTTTGTCAATTGATTAGATCCTTTAAAACCATTCATCATTACAGAATTGTCATGCACGGGTTGGTTATCATGGAAAGGCATATTCTATGCAAACATGTTATTCCAGTTAGGCATGCTAAATGGCATTTGTGGCATACTGAATGCAGCATAGTAAGGATTTTGTGAAAATGACATATTAACAAATTGTGCATTCAAATTATGTGCAGGCATAACATTCACAGGCATTGTAGGCATGTTAGGAAATGAAGAAGGTGCAGACATGGGTGCAGGCATAGCAAGTTTGCAATTAACAGACAAATGATTAACACTACCACATTTCACACATATTTTTCTGGGTGCTTATTTATCAAGTGTGTAGTTGTTATGTTTGTTAATTCCTACTTTCCCATTCTTATTGTTTTTCCTTTTAGATTCTGCTTTAACTTCTATTTTCTCCAATCTGTCATTCAATTATTTGATTGACAGATGCCCTACGTTGACTCTCTTGTTCTTTTTCACTTGACTTGTTTCTCCTGGAATAAAATTCATGGAAACTGATCCATATTTCTTATTTAACTTAGCTAGATGAAATTTGCTAACTGGCTTTCTTTCACTCAATGGATTTGATTCCTTGTCTTTTGAGGGATAATTCTTTTGATCATTCGAATCATCCGTCGAATCCACATCCGTTGAAAGTCCTTTTTCCAAGTTGGGATTCAGTTTCTCGTTGCTCTTTTTACAGGCTTCATCACAGAAGGATTCTATACCTTGAACTTTAGTAATTTGAGTATGGGCATCTCTAGATGATTTCCATGCCTTAATTACTTATTGTTCTTGTTCAAGTTGCTTTCTTAAAATATCCTCTTACTTTAAGGATTCAGTCAGTTCATCTTTGGCAATCTTGTACTCCATCTTCAGTTTTTCAAACTCAACAAACTAAGTTTTTAACACATTGTTTCTTTCACTTAAAAATAAATTGTTCTCTTTAATTTTAGTGTTTTCTTTAGTAAGTGACTTGAGTGTAACACGCAGATGATATAATTCAGTAGACATGTCATTTATGGCATCATTACACTCGGCTTTAAATAAATGTGCTAGATTAGTGGTGATTACTTGATTACTGGATGAACTGACTTCTGTTTCATTTCATTTGGCCATAAGTTCTAGATTGACATATCTTGTATCCTCATCCTCTTCTAATCCATCAGCAGCCCGGTCATTTTTCTAAGTTAGAAAAGCCCTTTCCTTTTGTTTGAGCAACTCAAAGTGCTTCATTTCGTAATCCACAGGCTCAAACTTCTTTCTATTAGAATCAGGCTTTCTGCATTCACTTGCAAATTGACCACTCATGTCACACTTGAAACATTTAAATTCTGACTTATCAACCATGTTTCCATTTGGCTTGGATGCTCCAAAATTCTTCTTGAATTTGAGCTTGGCAAATCTTTTGGATCGAAAAGCAAAGATGCTCATCTATGTCTTCCATAACATCTTGACTAAAATGGTCTTCATGTTAGATACTAGCCCTTTTCCTTTGCCTTCACAAACTCTAGGATTTGATGCAAATTCCACAGCTTCAACCTTATCTCCTTCTCTTTATCTTGCTCAGAAACCAATGCAATGAATCCTCCTTTCTTTCTTCCTTTCTCCAGCTTCTCATCTTGCTCTATTTCAAGCTCATAGGTCTTTAGAATCCCATACAGTCTATCCAAGGTAAATTCCTTATAATCTTGAGAGTTTCTTAGTGAGACTGTCATAGGCTTCCATTCCTTTAGTAAAGCTCTAAGAAATTTGAGGTTTGAGTCCTTTGTCTAATAAACTCTTCCATACAACTTTAGAGCATTCAATAGCTTTTGAAATCTACTGAAAATGTCTGTGAATGACTCATTTTTTTCACTACGAAAATGCTCATATTGCTGAATCAAGAGTTGCATTTTGTTTTTCCTTACTTGCTCAGTTCCATCACATACAACTTGAATTGTATCCCAGACCTTTTTAGCAGTTTAACAGTTTTGCAGTTTATGATATTGTCAAACATGTCACCATCAACACCATTAAACAAAATGTTCATGGCCTTCTTATCCTTATGAACTTGTTCAATATCTGGATCAGACCATTCGGCTCTATGTTTTGGGATAGATGGCTCATTTCCTGTAGCAGTGCTCATAGGGATATGAGGACCTTTCTCAATGCAGTCCACATATTTTTCATCTTGAGAGAGGAGATGTAGGTGCATCTTCACCTTCCAATGGTGATAGTTGTCTTTGTCCAGAAATAGAATCTTTACTCCAACATATTTTCTACTAATCTTGTTAGTTGTTGTGATCTTTAAACTCTTTATACTTCAAGAGCTTGCTCTAATACCGATTGTTATTCCCAAACAATCTAACAAAGAATCACAGAAGGGGGTTGAACGTAATTCTGGCTTCTTTTTAAATTTTAAGAACTGTTTTACCTTGAATATATAATTGTGTTTGATTTAGCTAAGGTGCAGAATGAAAGTATTGAAGAAATCAAAACACAAAGTAATCAAATACAAGTATTTAAAAAGTTTCTGGTGGATTGAACTTTTCCACTAGAGATATATATAAATTTGAGAACTCTGTGATGCAAGATTTGCACACAGCTTCTTAAAAGTTCAACTTACAAAAAGAACAGAGAAATTCTTTACAGATATTGCCTTATCTATTTCTCTGGTAATTACTTACTCACTTCTCACACGTTCTACTTGCTACCCTTGGTTTAGATATCACCAAGTTATATGATAAAAAGACAAACAAATAAGATAAAATATTTCTTAGTCTAATTACATACTTCTTCATTTCTCTATCCAGCATTATTGAATATCTTTAGTTTAGCATGGAAATGGAAGTGCTTCTTTGTTCTCTAAAACCTGTAAATATGTTGCCACATTCCATTTACATACAATCAACACATGTGACTGTCAAGTCACTATCAACTACTTTTGAATTTGATCATCCGTTAAAACTCTGTGGGATCATCCGTTGAAACTCTGTGGGATCATCCGTTGATACTTTAGTTGATCATCCGTTGAGAGTCTGGTTGATCATCCGTTGAAGCTCTAGTTGATCATCCGTTGAAACCTTGTGGAACATCCATTGAGAGCATCTTCATAGCAGTTAACTCTATTTCACTTATACAAGACTATAAGGCATCTAATATGTTAGGTCACACAACACTGTAGAAGGGGGTTAAATACAGTATTAATACAATCAAATCGATTTAACACAAGTATGTAACAAAGATCAAGTATATTGAATAAAATCTGTTACAATAAGAACTGTTATTCTCTCTCAGTGATGAACAAATATCACTAAGAGCTACTAGGTTACAATGTATAATCTTCTCAATAATGATAACACATCTAGTGTAAACCCTAAGTCTGTGTTTATATAGTACACAGTTACAAGATAACTTCTAATTGATATGGAATACAATTCTGTCTCCTAAAATATATCAATCAGATATCTTCTACAAGTCTTCTAGTCCTCTAACTTTTTCCATGCATATCTTCTTTTATTTTAGTCTCGATCTTCTACTTTAAATCAGCTTCCTTGCTTATATGAAAGTCTTCCCGCACTTAAGTTCTGATATGACCTTAAGTTATGATATTAAGTTCTGACTTCCAGTAAGTCCTGATTTCAGTAAGTCCTGATATGTCCTGTTTGTTAAGATCTGAAAACTAAACATGAATCATATTAGACATGACATCTCAAAAATATCTAAAAATCTCCCCCAACTTGTAAATTATACAAAATATACAAGTTAATAAATTTGATGATGTCAAAACATTTAAGTATAAATGCAATAAGAGTTTTACTAGATAACTAACTACAATTTACAGTCCTTGTAGCTTTTACCAATCTCACTGAGTCAATCTGAATCCATAATGATTCTTGACAAAGCTTGATATCAGCTTTTCTTCTTTAATCCTCAAGACTTGAGAGAGTGTAGTCTTGACTTGCTTCATCTCTTCATTCTGACTTCCAATCTGATAGATTGCAGTCCTTAAAGCAGAGATATGGTTTCTTTCTAATCCATCATTTAGTCTTATTACCCTAGGATGAGAAGAATCTTTATTGTAGCATAGACATTTCCCTTTCAGAGGAATTCTTCTTTATTGGAATCTCAGTTCCATCATCTTCAACAATACTAGGAATGAATTATGTAAATCTTGAACCATAAATTCTTTCTTTATCTCTGATGGTCTTCAATATGAAATTTGACCATCTCCTGGTAATATCAGACTTTACCTCTAAAAGGTAATGAAAGAATTAAAGTTCTTTCAGTGATTTGTTTAGCACAACTGATTCTGACATCTGATATGTCCTTCCATCTTCAAGAAAAAGAATCATATTTTCCTTGACATTGTGCTTGTCATGAGCATCCAGTACCACTTGAATAGAGATAACCTTATCAAGGTGTTTCTGTGTAACATCTTCAAGAGGTTGGTCAGTCAAAAGAAATGGATCTCTAGTAAGCACTCCAACTCTTGTTTTGATCTTAGCTTCATCAGAACCTATTCCAGCTCTGTCTCTTGCTTCTATGGCTTTCAATCTAACATTCATGAAATCATATGACAATTGGCTTTTCTTTGGATCTGATGGTTTGACATTTTTCCACAGAAGTTTCTTTTTATCAACTACTTTCATCTTTCCCACATCAACTTGAGCACTGTCAGAGGTTGATGTCTTGATGACCTTGTCAGAACTTGTTGTTTCTGTTGTAGTTTGCAGTTCTTCACTCTGAACAACTTGAGCCTTGTCAGAGGTTATCTTTGATTCTTCAGAAATCTTCCTTCTTTTCAAAGTTTAAACATCTTCATCTTCAGCAAGAGTGTCATCAGTAACTTGAACCATTTTGCACACTTGTTTCATTAGAATTTGGGGAATTTTCATCTCCAGTGGCTTGATTGGTTCATCAGCTTTTCCCTTCCCTTTATCTTTGGGATCAATCTCATATTGTGATCTTGTTTTGGGCTTTGATGCCTCAGTATTTGACTTCTCCTTGATCACTATGCCTTTTACCTTAGGCCTTGGAGGTTTCTTTGCACCAGAAGTTTTTGTATTTAGATTTTTCTTTTCAGCTTTAAATCTGGCTTCTTCCTCCTTGAGATTTTCTAAATCCATTCCTGGATTATGCTTCAGAAACAATCTTCTAGCAATTTCCTCATCAAGTCTGAATCTTGGGATCTTTATAGTAGACAGTGGTCTGCTTTCCCTTGAGCTTCAGAGTTTGCATGAACTTTTGAGAATCTTGACTTCCACCTTGTATCAGAACATCAGGCTTTGTCATCAGACTTTGCTCATCAGAAGTTGATATCAGATTTTGAGTTTCAGTACTTACTATCAGATTTTGAGTTTGAGCAGCTTCAGAACTTGTCTACATTTAAATAGAAGATTTGCTTGCATCAGTAATTAGTTTCCTTGAAGAAACCTTGTTGCTCTGCCCTTTACTTTGAACTTGACCTCTACCCTTGCTAGGGTTTCCCTGGTCATCAGCTTCATCATCTTTCTTCTTCAGTATTTGATCATTAGAGCACTTGGACTTAACTATCTTCTCCCCCTTTTGGCATCATCTGATAGTTGGAGTTAGAGAAGAAGTTCAACTGAAGATTGGATTTCATCCAATTGAGCCTATTGAGAAGCTTGATTAGCCAGGACCACAGAGATTTGGGCCTATTGCTTCTCTTGAGCTTTCTTAATTGCTTCTACTTTCTCAAGTGTAGGTCTGATAATCCTTGTCTTGTCAAGCTTGATTTGCATATCTAGCTTGTTAAATGATTCTTATAGTGTATCAGCCTTTACTTGAGTTTGAGAGTGAAGACCTTGAAGGTTCTTGGTAGATAGAGCAGTGATCTTGAGTTGTGTCTTTATATCAGAATTTAACACAAGCTCATCAGCTTTAGCAATGTGCTCTGTCAGAACTTTAGAACTTGGAATGAAATCAGAATCATTCCACTTCTTGGTCCACTCTACTCCTCTATGAGTTTCATCCCAAGGTACAGGAGCATCATGTTCAACAAATTTCTTGACCAATGCTTCCTTTCCAAGTACAGGAGCTGGAGTATGAACAGAAACACTGTCTTCAAAAGTTGAAGAAGACTCAGTATGTTCTGATAGCACTAGAGTGTGTGAAGCAATTGGAGATTCAGGAATGACCTCATCTGGATTCTGAGCATCAGAATTTATCTCCAGAATAGGTGTTTTTGGAGTAGATGGTATCTCAGCATCAGCATTTAAAATTGGAGAATGAGTTGGAGATTTCTGAGCTGCTGTAGGAGCTTCCAAATACATAATAGTAGGAGTGTGCAGCCTGTTGATGTCAATTTCAGGACTTAAGCCTGAATCTTCAACTGTAATATCTTCATGAAGAGGAGAGACTATAGGTGTAACCCCTGTATCAGGAACCGTGTCTTGGACTGTAGCTGGAGGTGGTAGAGATTCAATCACAATTGGATTTGAGATCAGAGTTTACTAAAAACTGTTTGACTGAAATTGGAATTTGGAGGGGTCTCAAAACAGTTTTCTTATTATTAGTGGATAATAACTCAGTGAAAGCTCTCTTAGCTAGCTTAAATGGTGAGATCAACTCACTGGCAAGTTGTGGTGTATTAGAGCAACAAAAACTGTATAATAGCTGACAAAATCTAGCAAAATAGACCGTGTTTCTATCTTCTGTCATTCTATCACCAATAAAACCTAGTATAGAACTAGCATAGTCAAAATGAGATTGAGTAATTAGAGCATACCCAATTTGCTGACTGAGGATAGGAATGGCATCAAAATTTGAACACTTGTTTGCAAAGGTTCTTGTGATACAGTCGAAGAAGAAACTCCATTCCCTCCTTATGTTCGGTCTCTTCAACTGGCCCATCTTTGCCAATGTCTTTTCATACCCCAGACTGGCCATCATTTTTTGAAGAGCTAGCTCCTCCAGTGTTGAATAATTACAGTTTTCTGGCAGGTGGAGTGCTTGTCGAACTGTGGCCACAGTCACCAAATGTTCATCCTCCCCAGTTGTGAAAATCAGTCTAGGGGACCCATTTTCTCCACCATCATCATACACACCTGACCTTCAAAACTCCTGCACTTGAGTACCTGAGATAGCTTCAGGTTGAGTCAAAACATAGCCTATCTCACTGTGAGCAAGGAAATCCTGGATGAAATGAAGATCTGTTGGGGCTTCATCCTTGCTCAGAATAACTAAGTAATTGTTAGGAACAAACGTAGCTCCATTGAAAATAAAATCTTTTGGTGCCATTTCTGTTAAAAATCAAGTGAGATAAAGAGTGTTTGCAAGGTGTTTGATAAAATGCCTGTATGAAAAAGAGCTTCAGATAATATTAGTGGGTGAGAGAAAATAAGAGAGATAAGAGAATGAGAGAAGTAAGTAAAAGATTGTTAAATCTTTTAACTTTCTTATTTATACAACCCACATGAAGTATGGCAGACAGTTTATTTCTGGAAATATATGAACAGTCAATAGTTAAAGCAGGAATTAGTGGGCATGGGAAATAAGTAATAATTACTGTGCACATGCAGTTTTTCAAGACAAGCACGTTTACCACTAACCCAAATGATTATGGCTGTTTTCATATCACCTAATTATATTCTGATTAAATATGACCGTTACAGTATTTGTCACAAATAAGTCAAGTAAATAAATAATGCCACATAAGCATCAGAGTTTCCATCAGGATTTAATATCAGAACTTGACTATTATCATATTTTAACAGTCATCAGAACATGGCTTCTGTACTCAAAAAGTGAATGTCTGTTTCTGTGATTCTTCATACAAATACTGACTTGTTTCTTCAGAGTTTAAGCATCATAACTTCCATCAGAACTTGTCCTTGTAATTTATGCATATAACACTTAACTGTTTATCTGAAATAACTTGATCACCACAGTAATTTTCATCATTCATATGGAGTGATAGTGTGTGCATTAGCAAAATATCAGATAAAGATTAAAGTCTGATAAACTTCAGTACATCTTAGAAATAAGGCATAACTAAGAAAAGTGCTTAATATCTGTCATTAATAATGAAGTCTATTATAGAATGAATTTATGCAAAAGTCCACCTCAACTCTTTGTGCTCATTTTATGCATCTTTTGAAATTCCTTTTTACAGTGGCCTCTAAATATAAGTGAGTCACAACTGCTATCAGAATTTATGCTATTATCAGAGTATTTCTCCAGTAATCAGAGAATGTGAAAAGTTACCAAGAAAAATTTATTTTCTTTTCTAATGCATATTACTTAATACTAGCAATGCACTTGGGTCTTCCCTTTCACATATTTACTCTAGATCTCAAAGGAGTACCTGACTTTAATTTTCTTTTCTTTTCTTCAGATAAGTGAGGCTTATCAGCATTTAGTTCATCCTTAAGATTTACTGACATTAGAATTTGACAGATAAGAAGCAAGAATCTAGTTTGTAACTTAGTAATAAGATACACAAAGTAAATTTGACTAAGCTTAATATCAGAATATGCTTGTGTTAATGAATTTCCACATAAACAACTAATTCAAACATGGGATTTCTAGTATGTTAAAGACTACTAGGTCAGCATCTAGCACAGTAATCCTCATTGGATTGAATAGTCACAGAACATTCAAATCACTATCAGAGTATATAGATCCATATCAGATAACAATCAGCATTTAATGTATTTTAATTTAAGTACAGATTACATGAAGATAAGACAATCTGTAAACACTGATCATAAAGTCTGATGTATGAGAACAAAAAACTAAGCATATTTAGAGAAAGAACCTGAAACCATTCCAAGTTCATTTACCAGTCTTGTAAAAGTAGCTTCACATAGTGGTTTTATGAAGATATCTGCTAGTTGTTGATCTGTTGGAACAAAATGCAATTCCACTGTACCTTCTATCACATGTTCCCTTATAAAATGGTACCTAATGCTGATGTGCTTTGTCATTGAGTGTTGAACTGGATTACCTGTCATAGCAATAACACTTTGATTATCACAATAAATAGGTATTTTAAAAAAATTCTAACCCATAATCCAATAACTGATTCTTCATCCAAAGAATTTGTTCACAACAGCTTCCTGCAGCAATATATTCTGCCTCTGCAGTTGATGTGAAAATTGATTTATGTTTCTTGCTAAACCAAGAAACTAATCTGCCTCCAAGAAATTGGCAGCTTCCACTCGTGCATTTCCTGTCTATTTTACATCCTGCAAAATCTGCATCTGATTAACCTATAAGCTTAAAATTTGATTCTCTAGGATACCACAATCCTAGATCAGCTGTACCCTTGAGGTACTTGAAAATTCTTTTCACAGCTATTAAATGAGGTTCTTTTGGATCAGCCTGAAATTTTGTACAAAGACAGGTAACATACATGATATCATGTCTACTAGCAGTTAAATAGAGTAATAAGCCAATTATACATCTGTAGTTAGTAATATCTACTGATGAACCAGTATCTTTATCTAACTTAGTTGCAGTGGCCATGGGAGTGGATGCAGTTGAATAGTCTTGCATTCCAAATTTCTTCAGTAAATTTCTGGTGTACTTGGATTGATTGATAAAAGTACCTTCTTTATTTTGCTTGACTTGAAGTCCCAGGAAATAGCTAAGTTCTCCCATTATACTCATTTGATATCTTGACTGCATTAGCTTTGCAAATATTTCACAGAGCTTGGCATTTGTAGAACCAAATATGAAATCATCAACATATATCTGTACCAAAAGTAAGTCCTTTCCATGGTTGAGGTAGAACAGAGTTTTATCAATTGTACCTCTGTGAAATCCACTTTTTAGAAGAAATTGAGCTAAAGTCTCATACCATGCTCTTGGAGCTTTCTTAAGGCCATAAAGTGCTTTGTCTAATCTGTAGACATGATATGGAAATTTTGGATCTTCAAATCCTGGAGGTTGTTCAACATATACCTCTTCTTCCAATTCTTCATTGAGAAAAGCACTTTTCACATCCATTTGAAAGACTTTAAACATTTTGTGAGCAGCATAAGCCAAAAAGATTCTTATGGCTTTCAATCTAGCAACTGGTGCAAATGTTTCATCATAATCAATACCCTTCTGTTGAGAGTAACCCTTAGCAACCGGCATTTTTTTGTTCCTTGTAATTATGCATCACTGTCAGTTTTGTTTCTAAACACCCATTTTGTGCCAACAATTGATATGTTCTTTGGTCTTGGCACTAGGGTCCAGACTTTATTTCTTTCAAATTCATTTAACTCTTCTTGCATTGCTTGCACCCAATCAGCATCTTGAAGAGCTTCTTCCATTTTCTTTGGTTCAGTCTGAGATAGAAAAGAATGATAGAGATATTCATTTGATGTTGCAGTTCTAGTTCTGACACCTGCTTCAGGATCTCCAATTATTAAGTCCGGTGTATGTGATTTGGTCCACTTCCTTGCAGATGGAAGTTGATTTCTAGAATTAGATCCTCCCCCATGATCCATGCTGTCTCCATCAGCATTTTCTGATGCTCCCCTCTAGTTATGCTCTCTGAAACTTCAGAATATGAGTTGGTTCCTTCAGGATTTGAAGAATCTGAGTTTCCAGAATTATAAGAACTTGGCTCATCAGAACTTGATGAATCAGAACTTAAAGAGTCAGTGACAGGTTCTGATGTTTCTTGAGAGTCTTCAGTTGTGGTAGGATCTTCAGCTTACTCCCTCTGGACAGGTGCATTTTCCTTTGGAGTTGATACCACAGTTTCAATGACATCAGAACTTAACCCGTCATAACTTACAGGATCAGAGTTTAAGTCATCAGAATTTACAGTACCAGAGTTTAAATCTTCATTTTCAAATCTCAGCTGATCATGATCATTAAAATCTTCAAGTCCAGTAATCTTCTTATCATTAAAAGATACATTGATAGATTCCATGACAACCATTGTTCTTAAATTGTAGACTCTGAAGGCTTTTGTGGAAAGTGGATATCCAACAAAAATTCCTTCATCAGCTTTTAGATCAAATTTTGACAGCTGTTCAGGATGAGTCTTAAGAACAAAACACTTACAACCAAATACATGAAAGTATTTCAGATTTGGCTTCTTTTTCTTCACCATCTCATATGGTGTTTTTCCATGCTTGTTTATGAGTGCTGCATTTTATGTAAAACAAGCAGTCTGCACAGCTTCAGCCCAAAAGTAGGTTGGTAGCTTTGCTTCATCAAGCATAGTTCGTGCAGCTTTAATGAGAGTCCTGTTCTTTCTTTCTACAACTCCATTTTGCCGTGGAGTTCCAGGTGTAGAAAATTCATGTTTGATTCCATGCTCTTTGCAGAACTCTTCCATGATTGAATTCTTAAACTCAGTGCCATTATCACTTCTTATAATTTTAACAGAATCTTGGACCAACTTATCCAGCTGTCTGACATGATCAGTTAGAGTAGATGCAGTTTCATTCTTCTTGTGCAAGAAATACACCCAAGTGTACCTTGTGAACTCATCCACTATTACCATAGCATATTTCTTCTTTGCAATAGATAGGACATTGACTGGACCAAATAGATCAACATGCAGTAGGTGATAAGGCTCAAGAATTGAAGATTCAGTTTTGCTCTTGAAAGAAGATTTTCTTTGTTTTGCCTTTTGACATGAATCACAAAGGCCATCAGGAGCAAATACTGATTTTGGCAGTCCTTTCATAAGATCTTTCTTTACTAGTTCATTTATGTTATTGAAGTTTAAATGAGAGTGTCTTTTGTGCCAATTCCAGCTTTCTTCAATTGATGGTCTACTCAACAGATAGATTGCAAAACCATCAGAACTCGTTGAAAGTCTGGCTTCATAAATGTTACCATGCATGTAACCTTTCAGAACCACTTTGCCTGTAGAATTGCTTACAACTTCACAGTGTTCTTCAAAGAAATTCACATGATAACCTCTGTCACAGATTTGACTCACACTTAGCAGATTGTGTTTAAGTCCTGAAACAAGAGCTACTGTTTCAATGATGACATTCCCAATATTGATATTGCCATATTCCAGTATTTTTCCCATGTTGTCATCTCCATAAGAAACTCCTGGGCCAGCTTTCTCCATAAAGTCTGATAGCAGGGCTTTATTTCCCGTCATATGTCCTGAACATCCACTGTCCAGCACTAGGATATTTTTCCTGTTGCCATGCAATCACAAAGACCACTATTGGTCAATTTTAAGGACCCAAACTTGCTTGGATCCTTTGGTCTTTTTAAGTTTGTTAGCATTTGCAGCGGATTTAATTTCAGAGTTTATGCTAACTTGCTGTTTATCAGAGTTTATATCAGACTTTGCATCAGACTTTACACTAGAAGGAATTAAAGTAACTTTCTTCAAAGAAGGTTTTATTTGATAATAATCATAGTACAGACTATGATATTCCTTATAAGTATAAATGGAATGTCATAAACTACCACAATGAAAACAATGATTTTGTGGTTTAAACCTAACAGACTGACTCTTAACTCCTGATCTAGGAGGTAAAGAGTTTATATCTTTATTCTTCCTGCAAAAAGAAGCAAGATGGTTAGAGTTTCCACATTTATAACATTTATTTCTAGGAGCATTAGGAATAGGCATATAATTATTGCTTTTGTTCACATTTTCCTTCCCATTTCTATATTTCCTAGCTTCCCTTACCTTGTTTACATTCCTAATCTCTTTCAGCTTATGCTTAAGCTGCTTCTTTGTCATTAAGCCGATGTTAACTTCAGCTGGTTTATCCTGTTTCAATTTGTCAGAAGTTGACTTTTTCTTAACTTCTGTCACAGACTCTTTCATCTTTTCAGAATCAGACTTTACAGTTTTTGCTACAAACTGAACAGGATTTACCTTTGGCTTAGCAGTCTGTTTAACAACAATTAGCTCAATTTGTTCAGTTCCTCTTTCACTTTTATCATCTCCATAACCTAAGCCCTCTTTCCAGTTTCCACTATTTAATAAATTCTGAGTTGTTCTGCCAGAGTTAGTCCAAGTTCTGATAATCTTTCTTTCCTTTTCTAAGTCAGCTTTTAGAGATTCATTCAATTTTAACACTTCATCTCTAACATATAAAGCATCATCTTTTTCTTTCTTAGTTTGATGAAGAAAAACTAACTCATTTTCTAAATAATCATTTCTCTTTTTATAGGCAAGATTTTTAGATGTTAATCTTTCACATGTTAAAGTCTGATCTCTATAACTAATGAACATGGTTTTAAAATACAATCTCCACTCATTAATATCATCATTATGAAAGGCATAAGTTGTTTGAGGTACCTTCAATTCAGCAGTTTCAGGACTGCTGTCAGCATTTTCCATCAGGGCATAGTTCATCTCATGTTCAGAATCTGAAGTGTCTGTCCAGCTTTTCTTCTTTGTGACAAGTGCCTTGCCTTTGTCACTTTTTCCTTTCTTGCAGTCAGGAGATATGTGGCCTCTTTCACCACAGTTGTAGCATTTGACATTTGAGTTGTCTCCTCTGTCAGACTTTCCTTTACCTTCAGACTTTCTGAATCCTTTCTTATCAGAACTTCCACTTTTCCTGGAAAACTTCTCGCCTTTTCTAAATTTCTAGTAGGCTATCTTTATGATACCCTTCACCATAAGGGCACACAATTTCATCATCTCTTTATCAGCATCTATTTCAGGCAAACTTTCAGTTTCTGAATCATCATCATCAGAATATGATGACTCTGAATCAGATTTTATGATGAGAGTCTTTCCTTTGCCCCTTTTTAAGGCAACAACTTTAGGAGATTCCTCCTCAGTTTTAAGAGCAACTGTCCTTGACTTCCTTCCATTCCATTTGCTCCTTTGATCCTGTATGATTTTATACATCACAGAAGCATGGTAATACATTTTTCTTGATATAAAATCCATATAAACGCATACAAATCGTGAATAAATCAAGGGATCGATTACTAACCTTTAATAGCGATCCAAGAACGACGAACGGAGATCCCTAGCAGTTGCTCCTCAATTGTGAAGCACTCCACCGGTATGCACCAAGAGATCAAAATAATGGAGGGAGGAAGAGGTTGAGAGAATTAGTTGCCTCCCTCTCTTTTCTACTTTAGAATTAGAGTTTGTATTTGGGTTTTTGCAAATAGGGTTTATAATAGTATATTTATAGGCAAAAATTTCAGCTGAAAATTTTTCATAAAATATTATTATTATTAATCCTTTAATTGATTATTCTTATTAACCAATTAACTAATAATTAAAACACCTTTGAATCATTAATCCCTTTTCTAAACATTTTAGAAAAATAATTCTCTCACTTGATTTAATTTCCAAAATTAAATTCTTAATTAATAATATTAAGAAATTTTCTTAATTAATTTATAATTAATTAAATCTCATTTAATTAATTATTTAATATGCTAATTAATTATTTATTTCACAAATAAATAATTACCAGCCATTATTAATTAATTTCCTCCACCATTAAATCATTTTCTTTTATGGTGTGACCCTGTAGGTTCAATATTAAGCCGGTAGTAGAAATAAATAATAATAAAACTATTTTATCATTATTTATATAAATTCTCTAATTTATTAAATATGATTAATTAATAAATTAATCATGTTTATTCTACATCGTGAGGGATACTTCTCACCATATCGCGACTATCCGGATAATACGAATTCACTGCTTAGAATACCAAGAACCTATTCAGTGAATATTTACCATATAATTAATTCCATCTACCCTGCAATGTCATGATTAAATACAAGGCATGGAACTCGTGTCAAGCCTATCTTATAATCATATGCTTTCCCATTCACTATGTTTAGTTCTAATTAATGTGAATTAGAAACTCCTTTCTAATTTCATTCACTCTGGCCAGAGATTCATGAACTAGCATAAGTGGATCAGTATTGAACATTCGCTTCCTTTCACTGGAAGGGGTAGATCCTTTATTGATCATACACTAACTTCGTGTACAAATTCCTACACCCAGTAGAGCCCTTATTATTGTCCCTGGAGACTAAGAACTAAACGAAAGTATAGTTCAATGTACACAAGATGACTATGATGACCTCAAGTCTAAGGATACTTGTACAACTATCACTATGTGAACATCTGTTGACACGTGAGTGAACTCCATCAGTTGTTCAGCTGTGTGAGTCATGTTCAGTGAACTTATTCTATAATAAGCACCTACATACTAGCTATAGTATCACCACACAAATGTCTATGAGAACAGACATCCTTCATAATGAAGCAAGCAAAGTATGTACCGATCTTTGCGGACTACTAATTACCAGTTAGTAATCCTACGAGCAGGAAATATTTAAGTTCAGAGTTATCATCTTTTAGGTCTCATTATTATGATCTCATCATAATCCATAAAAAGCTTTACTCTAAACTATGGTATATCTTATTTAAACACTTAAATAGATAAAGCCCGCAATA
Organism: Apium graveolens; assembly: GCF_009905375.1. Classification (NCBI taxonomy): domain Eukaryota; kingdom Viridiplantae; phylum Streptophyta; class Magnoliopsida; order Apiales; family Apiaceae; genus Apium; species Apium graveolens. The sequence goes on from NC_133656.1 coordinate 170,682,816, forward strand.
AAACCAAAACAAGTCTTTTATTAATATCAATGAAATCAAAACAGATTACATAAAAGTTATTCCTAAATCATCATACATGATTGGACTTAGGACACATCTCTTTCAATCTCCCACTTGTACTAAAGCCAATAACTCTAGTATCTAATACCCATCTTGTCTTTAAGACGATCAAAGTGACTTTAAGAAAGTGGCTTTGTTAAAGGGTCTGCTATGTTGTTATGTGTGTCAACTCTCTTGACGTTGACATCTCCTCTTTCAACAATCTCCCTAATTAGATGAAAGCGTCGCAAAACATTTCCTATAAGAAGTATGTCATCCACATACAATACAAAAAATGTTACCGCGCTCCCACTAACCTTCTTGTAGACACATGGTTCATCTATGTTTTTGATAAAACCAAACTCTTTTATTGTCTCATCAAAACGGATGTTCCATCTACGAGGAGCTTGCTTTAAACCATATATGGTTCGCAGCAGCTTACACATTAGGTGTTCATTTCCCTTGGAAAGAAAACCCTCTGGCTGTGTCATATACACTTCCTCTTCAAGTTTCCCATTGAGGAAGGCCGTTTTCACGTCCATTTGCCAGATCTCATAGTCGTAGTAAGCAGCAATCGTACGCAAAATCCGAATTGATTTTAACAGGGCTACAGGTGAAAAAGTTTCATCAAAGTCAATCCCTTGCCTTTGTTTGAATCTTTTTGCCACGAGTCTGGCCTTATAGGTCTCCACCTGGTCATCTGCTCCAATCTTTCTTTTGTATACCCATTTGCACTCAATAGGCTTCACACCCTCAGGTGCTTCAACCAAAGTCCATACTTGGTTGTATACATAGATTCTATTTCGGATTTCATGGCACTTTGCCATTTCTCTAAGTCAACACTACTCATAGCCTCATTATAGGTCATAGGGTCTTCATCATCAATGATTGACAACTCATTTTCATTCTCAATGACAAGGCCATAATACCTCTCAGGTTGGCGAGACACTCTCCCTGTCCTACGAATGGGCTGTTCCACAGAAGGTTGTTTAGTCTGAATAGGTGTTTCCACTTGAACCGTAGTAGTTTGTGCTTCTTGAACTTCATCAAGTTCAATCTTGCTCTCACTATTTCCTTCAAGGATAAACTGCTTTTCCAAGAAGGTAGCATGTCTGGAGACAAACACCCTATGATCGGTGTAAAAGTAATACCCTAAAGTCTCTTTAGGATATCCCACAAAATTACATTTTACGGATCGAGATTCCAGCTTATCTGGGTCAACTTTCTTGACATAAGCTGGACATCCCCAAATCTTAACGTGTTTAAGACTCGGTTTCCTTTCTTTCCATATCTCATATGGAGTTTGAGGAACATATTTGGAAGGCACCTTATTCAGTAAATATGCTGAGGTTTCCAATGCATAACCCCATAGGAATACTGGAAGATTCGCATAGCTCATCATGGACCGAACCATGTCTAACAAAGTTTGATTTCTCCTTTCAGATACCCCATTCAACTGTGGAGTATATGGAGGAGTCCACTGGGAGACTATACCATTTTCTTTGAGATAATCTAGAAACTCTCCATTCAAGTATTCACCACCTCGATCTGATCGAAGAGTTATAATATTATGTTTGGTTTGTTTCTCCACTTCATACTTATATTCTTTGAACTTTTCAAAGGCTTCAGACTTGTGTTTCATCAAATACACATATCCGAATCTAGATCGATCATCTATGAAAGTAATGAAGTATGAAAATCCACCCATGGCTTGCGTAGACATTGGTCCACATACATCTATATGTACCAATCCTAGCAAATCTACAGCCCTTTCTCCATGTCCACTAAATGGAGATTTGGTCATTTTACCTAATAGACAAGACTCGCATATAGGATATGATTCAAAATCAAAGGGGTCAAGTAACCCTTCCTTATGCAATGTCCGCAGTCTATTTTCACTAATATGACCAAGTCTGCAGTGCCACAAGAAAGTGAGATTTTCATCATCCCTTTTTCTTTTATTAGTTTGTTCAATCTGAAGTAAATTATGCTCTACGTCACATACATACAGACCATTATTTAAAGTACCACGTCCATAAAGAACATTATCTCTAAGAATAGAACATTCATTATTCTTAATAATAAATGAAAAACCATCCAAATCCAACATAAGAATAGAAATAATATTCCTCACAATAGAGGGAACGTAATAACAATTATTCAAAATAATAGTCTTGCCCGTAGGCATATGTAAACTAAATGATCCTATAGATATGGCGACAACCCTTGCTCCATTGCCCATACGTAGAATCACCTCATCTTCTTCAAGAGTCCTACTTCCCTTTAGTCCCTGCAACGAATTGCAAATATGAGAACCACAGGCGGTATCTAATACCCAAGTAGAAATTTGACTTAGTGACATATTAACTTCGATCATGAACATACCTGAATCAGAAGCGGTAGTCTCACTACCCTTCTTCTTCTTCAATTCTGCAAGGTAAACCTTGCAGTTCCTCTTCCAGTGCCCCGCCTTGTTACAGTGAAAGCAAACAGCTTTGCTCTTGGGGTCTTCAGCTTTTGGTGGAACCGGCTTTTTCTCACCTACTTTCATCTTCTTGGAAGGGTTCTTCTTCCTTTTCTTAGGATTGGAACCTTCACCAATTAGAAGAACAGAACTTTTTTAGGGGGAAAATTTGATTCCGCAGTCTTCAACATGTTGTGGAGTTCAGGCAGGCTGACATCCAGCTTATTCATGTGAAAGTTCACAATAAACTGCGAGAACGAACTCGGAAGTGATTGCAAGACCAAGTCTTGGCTCAGCTCCCCATCCATGGCAAAACCAAGTTGTCCAAGACATTCAATCAAATTGATCATCTTAAGTACATGGTCATTCATAGATGATCTGTAACGACCGAGAATTTTTCGTCGTAATTAAGAAAGTAAAGTATGTGTTATGTGATGAGATTATGTGATTAAGTGGTGATTATTTGTCTTATCTGTATACTAGAATTAAGGAGCGTGGATAAAAACGTTCCAATTTAAAGAGTCAGCTTAGAAGTTAAGCTGTGTTGTCGGGCCCTCAGGTAGAACGGAACCCGTCCCATTAAAGAGTTAAAGAATATATAAAAGGGGAATTATGTGTGATTGAATGAAATGAATGTGTCAGTAAAGTGTTTTGTCCTAAGTGACGTGTCGGTCAATAATGATAATGAGAAGCGTAATCGAAACGCTGAGCGTCGGGCCGTCGGGATGAACATGACCCGGTACGCGTAAAAGAGGATAAAGATTAAAGAGGGATATATTCTATCATCAGACCTGAATCGTTATGTGACTATATTCGTGTGATTGCTTGACTGTGTGCATGATTATATATTTTGTGTCAATTTTTGTGAATTTTAAAGGAATTATGTGATTTAAGTAAAGGTTTAATTAACCTTCGTGCATTTTTATAAAATCATCTGAGATGGATAAAAACATGGGATTCATTCTGTTATCTTCGTAGAGGTCTTAGAGACTTTTTAAAAATGATAAGTGAATTTAATTGTTGATCTTTGCATTTTTAAATCGATTTTATGTGGAAAAGGTATTTATTTAAGGGAGTTTGCGAAATTCATATAAAATCAACCGCTCGCTCAAATTCTTATTATGAGTAATGGATAAAAAGCTAATTTCGAGGCCTACGCATTAAAAATGTCATTTTCAATAATTCTTGACTTTCCGAGAGAGAAATATTTTTATTTTGAATTTCGTTACAATTAAGTAAAAAGAGAAAGAAAATGCAAACTAAAAAGGGAGTTATTAGATTACTATTTTGCCCTTAATCTTGGTGGAGTATAAATACTCCCTTCCTTCCTCATTTTCTTCTTCTTGCCGAACACTCACTCTTTTTTTTCTCTTCTTTTTTTCTTCTCTCTCTCTCTCGAACACTCTCTCTCACTCTCTCTCTCGGCTTTCCTCAATCTCTCTCGGTATACCCCTCTTTTCTTTGATCAAACACACCAATCATCCCTAATTCTTTTTGCTAAGCACTTGTATATGGTTAGAAGTGTGTGCATGTGTGTGATTAGGCTTGCATGTCAGTGTGTGTGTGTTGTGTGTGTTCGGTGTGCACCCGAGAACCCCATGGTTCTTCTTGATTGTTGATTGATGTCATCTTGTTAAGCTTGATTCCTTGCATAATGAATGCTAGAAAGAAGTGCATGTTAGTTTATCTTGCGTAATTGACAAAATCGGGGGTTTCGTGGTTGGACACCCTCGAATGAGGGCACCACCGTGAAGCCACCGCCACCAGTGATGAACTCCGGTGAACCGGTGGTGAGTTGTGATGTGAAAACTGAACTCTACATAAAGTACACTTTAATTTTAGTAGATGCATGTGGTGTTTTTCTATATAACCGAATGGGTTTATGTTCTTAAAGTGATAAAGTTGGTTTTTGACCATGAAATCAATAGTGGATAGTTGTTAATAAAAAAAAGTTGTAATTTATAAACTTGAAATGATGCATGCATGTTATGATTTCTTGAAAATATGGAAAAGGGTTTTTGGCTTCTTTGATAAAAATCGAGTGGGTGTTTGATTTAATGATTCCTTTGATTGTAAATGAATGTGTGCATATGATTGTGCTTAGAAAAATCAAAAATTGAGGTTGCATGTGAATCTTTGCTTTGGGTTTTGTGGACTTTTGCTTCGGCTTTTGTTAATAAAGAAGAGGGAATCGGTTTTTGCGGGTTAATCTTGTTGAATACTAAGTTTATGTGGCTTAAACGTGATTGCATGTTAGTTTTAAAAAGTATCAAGATGTGCATGTCCTTGTTTGGTTCTTGGATTGTGAATTTTGAATTTTTGCCGAATAGAAAATGGGATTAGAACATATTGATTTGTGATTAAGTGAATTCATGCATGTTGTTTGAATAATTTGATTAAGGTTGAGTCATTAGGTGATGTTTGGCTTTGTGCTTCAGAAATCTTGATGAAAATGAGATTAATGACTAAGTTAAGGCTTAAAACAAGTTGAAAATGTGATATAAGACTTTGCATGTCAAGATTGATCTTTGCATGTGTGTTTTCTTGATAAACCCGAATGGGTCTTAGGCTTAAAAAGAGAATTGAGTTGATGTTTGCTAAAAATCTTAGTGACTAATGAGAACTTGATTGCATGACCATGATTGAGTGGTGTTTATGTTCGAAATTTGTTAATAAAAAAATGGTGCTAGTTTAAATGGGGAATCATGCTAGAACTAAAGTTGTATGATGTGATTTTTGAGAAATTTGATTATATATGTATGATTATGGTTCGGATTTTTATGATTAAAAGAAAGGAGAGTGGTTCTTTAAGGGTTGTTGAATGAGATATGTGTTTATGTGAATTAAAATGAGTGTTTGACAGAGTTTATGGTGGGAATTTGCAATAAGGCCGAATAGGCCATAAGAAATAAAGGTCAAAACTTGATTTTTGGTAATTGAAAGAATGATTGAGTGTTATATGTGAAAATCTTTGATTTTGCTTGATTGGATTGTTGTTTTAGTTCGAATTAAGGAATAAAAGAAAAGGGAATTAAGTCGATTGATATAAGTGATAGTATGCACGTAAATGTTTGGTTGTAAATGGGTCTAGTACTCGTAAAAGAGTAGTGTTAGTGTGATTTGAGAAATAGCCTAGGTCAAGCAAGTACGCTTTGATTGCTAGGTATATAAGGATATAAAAACTTCGAGAAAGAATTGTGCTATGTGCTATGTGCTGTGTGCTTATTTGTATAAGCTATACTCGTATAGTTCGAGTCAAGAATATAATCGAGTTATCGTATAGAGTGATCGTTCCGGGAACGAGAGTTGGGAATCTAATTAAGATTTTGGTTTTTATTGTAGATTCGGAGCGTGAGGGCATTCGGGCTAGGAAAGGGAAAAGTATACTAGGTGGCAGTAGTTCAACCCTCAGGAAAGCAAATTCAGGCAAGTAACTCTGATTACTTGTATAAATGATTGTAAAGGAAATGTTGTTCATACCATGTAGGGTATTGAACTGTTAAAGTATAAAACCCTTGCTTTATGAAACCCTTATATTGATTTGAAGTACCCTTTGTTCTTGATAACCTGTTATTGATAATCCTATTGATTTCACCCGTTGATAATCTGCCTTTTTGTTTAAGTTTCCTATAATGCCATGAATCATATTGAACCTTTAAATTATCTTGGATAACTCTGTTAATGATACCCTGTTTCTCTTGATCGCCCTAATGATCCCTAAGTTATTTCTGATCCTTCAAATTTAGTGCCTTGTTATCCTTGATACAGAATTCTTGAGAATTGTTCTTTGCGTATCTTTGATTCACTCCCTGAACTTTGTTTCTTTAAAATCTGAATTAAGAATGAGTTTCGACTTGAAAGAGTCCGAATGATTTCAAAGGCTTGGTAATGATAAAATAAATTTTAGAAAACCTATTGTTTTCCAACTCAAGGTTTTCCAAATGAATTCCTGATGGATTGGATTGAGACGTAAGAGGCTAGTGGGACTAGTCCAGTCATGGTAAGAGGCTAGTGGGACTAGTCCAATTTAAGGCTGAAATTATGCCGAATGGTACCTTAAAGACCGGAATGGAGGTCGATACGGGCTGATCACCCGTATATAATGAAATGGAAAGATAAGTGATCCAATCAAGGGTTCTAAATGATTATTTAAAAAGGGAACTGAAACTTTTATTCAGTAAATTGATTTTTGGAAATGAAAATGGTTTATACTGTTTTGAAAAGAGTTGATTATGTTATTGTGGAGCTTAAAGCTCAGAACCCTGATTCCCGAAATTGTTGATCATATGAATGATTCTATATCTTGAAATACTGTTGCTTTCCTCTATCGAAAGATCTATTTTGATCCTATAATGAATTTTGATGAATGTCGGCTTTCATCCTGTTTCGAGCTTTGCTTCTTGAAAGCCCAACTATTCTTCGGATACCCTTTCCTTATCTCAAAGAAAACAAAAAATAAATATATGGAAATCTGCCACCTAGATTAGATAAAATAGAATGCCCTAGTTTGTTCAAAGTATATTGAGAATTGATATTGTAAAACTGCTATATAGTTACTTGCTGAGTTTTCTACTCACTTGTTTTGTCTTAATCTAACCATGGCAGTTAAGCAAGAAGTTGGCCAGGCTTAGGCGCACTGCTCGTAAGAGCGTACCTGGTGGTCCCTACCGTATTGAGGGCTTCCAGTTGCCAGAGCAGGTAGTACAGGTTATGAGTGAGCTCGCGCCTAGTAAGAGGTGTTTAAAGATACAATGGGTTATCTGTCGGTTCCCAGCCGGAATCGATACTAATTATTTAATAATATTTTGGGTTTGTAAGTTATATTCTGTGATTGGTAGTTGTAATCTTGTCTCATACTTTATCCTGTTGATCCTGTTAGTAGTTAATCGGGGTTTATGCATATTTAATTAGTAGATTAGAGGTGTGTGAGTCCTCATTTCCTAACCTCGAGATTGAGGTCGTCACATGATCCCTCAGACATCCTACAACCGAACAGCTCCTTCGATATCTCATATCGAGTTGTCCTCCCTGCCACATCATACAACTCTTGTAGATGCATAAGGATAGTGTGAGCATCCATATGCTCATGTTGCTTCTGTAGCTCAATGTTCATGGAAGCTAGCATGATGCATTGAGCAACATTTGATCATCTATCCACTTACGATACACAACATGCTCATCATTATGTGCATCGCTAGCAGGTTCAGTAGGCTTAGGTGAGTCAAGCACATATTTCAGCTTCTCAACCCTGAGAACAATTCTCAAGTTTCGAAGCCAGTCAGGAAAATTAGGACCAGTCAACTTGTGAGCATCTAGTATACTCCGGAGTGATAGTGCAGAAGATATAACATATATAATAAATCTGTAAATGATGAACACATAACAACACTTAGCAAAAATTCAATTTCATTTTAAAACACTATATGAATCGGGTTTTTATTCATAAGTGGCTCCCACTAGTTTATCTAAATAACCCCCTTAAGTGAAAAATTAAGCATTCATAATGCTAGTGGGAATAGGGATCCTACATTCCATCACACAACCTCGGCTGTAGCACGAAACGTCATGTGATGTTCAATAGGCAGACAACTCTTGTCAATTACATCTTATATTATTCCCTAACAAAACTTTAGACTCTTGAATGATTGAGTCATGGTTTTAGCATGACAGACTCAATATTCTATGTCAAGTCTAACCCAACATTTCGTACAATTGAATCAGTCTCCAATGGCCCACGACTGCAGCACCTAACGACCTTTCGATTCTAATTCAATGTACACATCTCTATGTAATAGACAAGTATTTCTTATTTCAAAATCAAAGCCCTCGGCTGTAGCACAAAATGATAATGATTTAAAAATAAGAACTACTTTCTACCATGTTGGAAGGCTTTGACCGACACAAGCCCGTTGTGTCATTGGCCAATTACTACTTGATATTATTTAATTTTAGAGGGATTATATTATGTTACAATCATAATCATATTATAAAGAGATTCTTTCTTTTAAATTAAATATTTCAAATCAATAATCGATAATCAGATGATTCCCAGATCGGGGGGAGCATTGTCAAGAGGCGTCACTTAATACCCCTTTCTTACAGATAGAAATCTGCTTTTGACAGAATCATCCTTTCTCTCAACATTGAAAATTTATATTTAATTACGTGTTTCATAAACACAAGAATCTCATGATTGTATTCATAATATTATTGCTAAGGCAAGAAACGATTCATATTCTAGATTTACTAGAGCACGCCTTATATTGATTTAAGTTCACCTAAATCTATCATCGCATGGTAAACATAGGCATATATCTCATATATAAAAATAAATAAACAAGTAAGCATGCAAGCAATATCATGTCACACATTGATATAATGATTATGAATTTATTATAGCATTTAAAAATAATTAAAACATGCTATAAAACACTTTCGGGAATATAAATAGTTCAAAACTTTTATATAAAAAATATTTTACCACTCCATTAGATCCGTCTCGGAAAAACGAATCCAACGATATATTGCACACCCAAAATGGAGTTACGAAACTCCCAGAAATCAAAATTAAAAAAAAAACAGATGGGCTGTAACGTATTACCGGAATGCGTTACAGGAACGCGTTACAAGCCCTGTAACGCATTCCGGTAATGCATTACAATCCTTTTAAACCATTAAAAGGTGTAACGCATTCCGTGAATGCGCCACAGGGTTTAACGCATTCCCGGAATGCGCGACACCCCTTCCCCGCATCAGACTTCAGCCGCCGCCACCTTCCTGCGCCTGTCAGCTTTATAGAACGCCGTGCCAACCCTTTAATATACAGCGGAATACAGTATATGTATACATAACAGATTATATATACATATTTAATTACGAATTTTAATTAAAACAACTTCAAAAAATCATAATAATTAATCCACTCATCGGAAAATTATGAAAAAATACCCAGACGATCTACAACACTTATAGAACCCAGATCTACAGTCAAAACAATTTTGAGAAACAATTTCTAATCAATCATAATTTATCCATGATATAACTTGCAAAAATCATAATAAATTCATATAAGATCATAAAATTCTGAAATTTTTATCACAGATCTATATGCATACAACCTAAGCTCTGATACCATTATAGGATTTTATACATCACAGAAGCATGGTAATATATTTTTATTGATATAAAATCCATATAAACGCATACAAATCGTGAATAAATCGAGGGATCGATTACTAACCTTTAATAGCGATCCAAGAACGACGAACAGAGATCCCTAGCAGCTGCTCCTCAATTGTGAAGCACTCCACCGGTATCCACCAAGAGATCAAAATAATGGAGGGAGGAAGAGGTTGAGAGAATTAGTTGCCTCCCTCTCTTTTCTACTTTAGAATTAGGGTTTGTATTTGGGTTTTTGCAAATAGGGTTTATAATAGTATATTTATAGGCAAAATTTTCAGCTGAAAATTTTCCATAAAATATTATTATTATTAATCATTTAATTGATTATTCTTATTAACCAATTAACTAATAATTAAAACACCTTTTAATCATTAATCCCTTTTCTAAACATTTTAGAAAGATAATTCTCTCACTTGATTTAATTTCCAAAATTAAATTCTTAATTAATAATATTAAGAACTTTTCTTAATTAATTTATAATTAATTAAATCTCATTTAATCAATTATTAAATTTGCTAATTAATTATTTATTTCATAAATAAATAATTACCAGCCATTATTAATTAATTCCTCCACCATTAAATCATTCTTTTTTATGGTGTGACCCTGTAGGTTCAATATTAAGCCGGTAGTAGAAATAAATAATAATAAAACTATTTTATCTTTATTTATATAAATTCTCTAATTTACTAAATATGATTAATTAATAAATTAATCATGTTCATTCTACATCGTGAGGGATACTTCTCAGCATATCGCGACTATCCGGATAATATGAATTCACTGCTTAGAATACCAAGAACCTATTCAGTGAATAGTTACCGTACAATTAATTCCTTCTACCCTGCAATGTCATGATTAAATACTAGGCAAGGAACTCGTGTCAAGCCTATCTTATTTAATCATATGCTTTCCCATTCACTATGCTTAGTTCTAATTAATGTGAATTAGAAACTCCTTTCTAATTTCATTCACTCTGGCCAGAGATTCCTGAACTAGCATAAGTGGGTCAGCATTGAATATTCTCTTCCTTTCACTGGAAGGGGTAGATCCTTTATTGATCATACACTATCTTCGTGTACAAATTCCTACACCCAGTAGAGCCCTTATTATTGTCCCTGGAGACTAAGAACTAAACCAAAGTATAGTTCAGTGTACACAAGATGACTATGATGACCTCAAGTCTAAGGATACTTGTACAACTATCACTATGTGAACATCCGCTGATACGTGAGTGAACTCCATCAGTTGTTCAGCTGTGTGAGTCATGTTCAGTGAACTTATTCTATAATAAGCACCTATATACTAGCTATAGTGTCACCACACAAATGTCTATGTGAACAGACATCCTTCATAATGAAGCAAGCATAGTATGTACCGATCTTTGCGGATTACTAATTATCAGTTAGTAATCCTACGACCAGGAAATATTTAAGTTCAGAGTTATCATCTTTTAGGTCTCATTATTATGATCTCATCATAATCCATAAAAAGCTTTACTCTAAACTATGGTATATCTTATTTAAACACTTAAATAGATAAAGCCCGTAATAAAACCAAAAAAAGACTTTTATTAATATCAATGAAATCAAAACAAATTACATAAAAGTTATTCCTAAATCATCATACATGATTGGACTTAGGACACATCTCTTTCAATCTCCCACCTGTACTAAAGCCAATCACTCTGGTATGTAATACCCATCTTGTCTTTATGACGATCAAAGTGACTTTGAGAAAGTGGTTCTGTTAAAGGGTCTGCTATGTTGTTATGTGTGTCAACTCTCTTGACGTTGACATCTCCTCTTTCAACAATCTCCCTAATCAGATGAAAGTGTCGCAAAACATTTCCTATAAGAAGTATGTCATCCACATACAATACAAGAAATGTTACCGTGCTCCCACTAACCTTCTTGTTGACACATGGTTCATCTATGTTTTTGATAAAACCAAACTCTTTGATTGTCTCATCAAAACGGATGTTCCATCTAGGAGAAGCTTGTTTTAAACCATATATGGTTTGCAGCAGCTTACACATTAGGTGTTCATTTCCTTTGGAAAGAAAACCCTTTGGCTGTGTCATATACACTTCCTCTTCAAGTTTCCCATTGAGGACACATCTCTTTCAGATCCATCTCAAGTTCATAAGTCTTGAGCATACCATAAATTTCATCAAGAGTAGTTTCAGTAAGGTCATAGTTGTCTCTTATGGTAGTAGACTTCAAATCCCAATTTTCAGGAAGAGCTTAAAGGAATTTTATATTTGAATCTTCAAGATCATATTCCTTGTCCACTAGTGACAGATCATTCAAGAGTTTGACAAACCTGTCATATAAGTCAGTTAATGACTCATCAGCTTTTGAGTCAAAGTGCTCATACTCTTGAGTGAGTATTGTCCTCATATTCTTCTTGATTGCATCAGTTCCCTAGAATCTTGTCTCCAAAGCATCCCATATCTCCTTTGCAGTTTTGCAATTAATTACCCTGTTTGACATGACATTATCAATGGCACTATGCAGCAAATGCCTTACCCTTGCATCCTTGGCAATAGATGAGATGTCTTCATCTGTGTACTCACCTTTCTCCTTTGGTAGGTCTTTGCTGGTTGATCAGCAACTACAACAGAGAGCTTGGTAGGCTTATGTGGTCCTTCATTAATTCTGTCAAGGTATTCTGGATCTGTAGCTTCTAGAAACATAGCCAACTTCACTTTCCATATGGGATACTCAGAAGGTCTCAGTATGGGAACCCTAATAGTCTCATATCAACTGTGGGTTTGAGTCTTTTGAGTTTCTTCAGATTTGGTGGGCTTGGTTGGAGTTTGTGCTTCTTCAGACATGATTGTTTGGATCATTACTGTATGTGTGTTAACAAATAAGCTCTGATACCACTTGTTAGGTCACACAACACTGTAGAAGGGGGTTGAATATAGTTTTAATACAATCAAATCGATTTAACACAAGTATGTAACAAAGATCAAGTATATTGAATAAACTCTGTTACAATAAGAACTGTTGTTCTCTCTCAGCGATGAACAAATATCACTAAGAGCTGCTAGGTTACAATGTATAATCTTCTCGATAATGATAACACATCTAGTGTAAACCCTAAGTCTGTGTTTATATAGTATATAGTTACAAGATAACTTCTAATTGATATGGAATATAATTCTGTCTCCTAAAATATATCAATCAGATATCTTCTACAAGTCTTCTAGTCCTCTAACTCTTTCCATGCATATCTTCTTTTATTTTAGTCTCGATCTTCTACTGTAAATCAGCTTCCTTCCTTATATGGAAGTCTTCCCGCACTTAAGTTCTGATATGACCTTAAGTTCTGATATTAAGTTCTGACTTCCAGTAAGTCCTGACTTTAGTAAGTCCTGATATGTCCTGTTTGTTAAGATCTGAAAACTAAACATAAATCATATTAGACATGACATCTCAAATATATCTAACATAATATTTACAATTAGCCAACCTATCTTGCATATCAATCTAGTAGTCAACATGACTTAAGACATTCTACAACATCTAGTTCTCTAAACTTATTAATACATAAGTTACTGTAATATCCCATATTTTCAGATATTATTATTATTATTATTTGGAATTGTTTATGTGATTTTTATGTGAATTTTGGTGAATTATCTGGTAAATGGAATTGATGTTTGGGTGTTTATATATGATATTCTTTGAGTATTCTAATTTTTATATGTCCAGAATAAAATATAGATAATTGTGATATTTTTCTGGTAATTTTTGGATTGTTACATGATTTTATAATGATTTATGATTTATTAATTATTTTCTGAATAATTACCAAAATTATTTTATAAAGCCGGGAATCGTCCAACTTCAACCGTTTTTGCGTTTTTACAACCCGAAACTCTTCCGAAAACTCCTTCCTAACCTAATTTGGTAATTCCGGACATTTTTCGTGTTTTGACTTTTTCGATCCGGATTACGGTTTGACCAGTGCGTGTCCCTACATAAGATTTTCGGTACGATAACCATTTTGATAAATCAACAAAACCCGTATACTCGAGAGACGGGATATTTTTACATTATTTTCGTATATGGTGTTTTATGAAAAGCCCGGTTTTGATAATTATCCAATTCTGGTATTGAATTGTATCATTTTTATAGTTACTTAGCGGCTAAGTAATCTATTTTTGGATTATTTTGTAGTTACTTAGCGGCTAAGCAACTAATTGAACGATCCAAAACGATCCAGAACGAACCAATATTCCGTAAATATAAATAGCCTATTTCTTATTTCATTTATTTCGTTTATTCATTTGCAACCAGTTAAAATACCGTAAATACAGAGAAAAACCATAAAAACTGATACGTTTCTGAAAATCAAACGTGCAAACGAAGGCGTTATTGGACTCCGATTCGGGCGTGCAACATATCAAAACGAAGCTCTCGAAATCTTCTTTCTGAATCAATCATCAGTTTTTACCCAGAAATCAAGGTATTTTTCTGATTTAATTATTTTAATTCGAATTAATTATAGATTAAATTATGAAAATTTGTTCTTGATGTTGTTGATGTGATTTGATGCTTCCATCGTGTAGATAATATTTTTATGGTCAATTTAGTATATTATACTTCAAAAATAGAGTTCAATATCATATAGAAATTAAGGTTTGATTTTCTGAAAATTATGTGAATATGTGTTCTTGGTGTTCTTGAATAGTTCTGAGAATCAAACCCAAATTTGAGGGTGATTCTGATTTCCAAATTTCAAGTATGAGTAACCAAAATGAATCGCAGATCATCCTCTACCATTTTATATAATCAAATCAATTCGAGGTTAGATAATTTTTCAATTCGTAATTTTAGGGTTTATGTTCGATTTGGAGGTTTCTTGTATGTAACGACCGAGAATTTTTCGTCGTAATTAAGAAAGTAAAGTATGTGTTATGTGATTAAGTGGTGATTATTTGTCTTATCTGTATACTAGAGTTAAGGAGCGTGGATAAAAATGTTCCAATTTAAAGAGTCAGCTTAGAAGTTAAGCTGTGTTGTCGGGCCGTCAGGTAGAACGGAACCCGTCCCATTAAAGAGTTAAAGAATATATAAAAGGGGAATTATGTGTGATTGAATGAAATGAATGTGTCAGTAAAGTGTTTTGTCCTAAGTGACGTGTCGGTCAATAATGATAATGAGAAGCGTAATCGAAACGCTGAGCGTCGGGCCGTCGGGATGAACGTGACCCGATACGCGTAAAAGAGGATAAAGATTAAAGAGGGATATATTCTATGATCAGACCTGAGTCGTTATGTGACTATATGCGTGTGATTGCTTGGCTGTGTGCATGATTATATGTTCTGTGTCAATTTTTGTGAATTTTAAAGGAATTATGTGATTTAAGTAAAGGTTTAATTAACCTTCGTGCATTTTTATAAAATCATCTGAGATGGATAAAAACATGGGATTTGTCTAGTTATCTTCGTAGAGGTCTAAGAGACTTTTTAAAAATGATAAGTGAATTTAATTGTTGATCTTTGCATTTTTAAATCGATTTATTTGGAAAAGGTATTTATTAAAGCGAGTTTGCGAAATTCATATAAAATCAACCGCTCGCTCAAATTCTTATTATGAGTAATGGATAAAAAGCTAATTTCGAGGCCTACGCGTTAAAAATGTCATTTTCAATAAATCTTGACTTTCCGAGAGAGAAATATTTTTATTTTGAATTTCGTTGCAATTAAGTAAAAAGAGAAAGAAAATGCAAACTAAAAAGGGAGTTATTAGATTACTATTTTGCCCTTAATATTGGTGGAGTATAAATACTCCCTTCCTTCCTCATTTTCTTCTTCTTGCTGAACACTCACTCTTTTTTTTCTCTTCTTTTTCTCTTCTCTCTCTCTCGAACACTCTCTCTCACTCTCTCTCTCGGCTTTCCTCAATCTTTCTCGGTATACCTCTCTTTTCTTTGATCAAACACACCAATCATCCTTAATTCTTTTTGCTAAGCACTTATATATGGTTAGAAGTGTGTGCATGTGTGTGATTAGGCTTGCATGCCGGTGTGTGTGTGTTGTGTGTGTTCGGTGTGCACCCGAGATGTGGCGCCCTCCAAACCCGGGTCAGAAGTTTGGGGTCTACACACACACCTTAATTATAACCTGCTTATAACAATAATAAAGATAATAATAATATATGCAATGACCCTACTTACCAACCACCACGGACCACAACAGGTTAAAGTATGCACACAAGCCAAACACACTAATATATTACAAACCGTTCAAATCCCAACTATTTCAAATTCAAACTGAGTATTAAACTTTATTACAAACTTTTACAAACTTAAATTATTCCAAAAGAAGCCTACTAGCTCAGCTTTCTCAACCTGAACCCCTAGCTCTCGCGCTGGACTGGGGATCCTCTTTACCAACTGGTTCCTTTTTAACTGGAAAGAATATAAACAACATCGCACAAATGAGCTAACTAGCTCAGCAAGTCACAATGACAAAACTGAGAATAAGGATCATCAGGTGAATATGGTTATGATATCAAGTGAACAATGGATTATGATTTAGAATTGGATATTATACTTTTAATTTAAAAAAAATCAAGGTTAGGCTGCTGATCAGTCACGCACTAACCCCGAGCAAGGCACACAGCATTGCTCTCACTACTGGATCCAAGGCACACATTGGCCTAACTTGACCATTATATGGTCTGACCACGAATCTGGTCCACAATTTTATAAAAACAATCTAATTCTAACATAATAACAGAATATGCAATAATAAACAATAACTGAAATCATTAACAACAATAAATGTTTAACAATGAAAGGGTTTCAATCCTTTTAGGGATCAATAAGGCAATTTAAAAGCTTGGATGCTGGGTAATGAAAGAATTGGATAACAAAGGAATCAACGTTTCAAGGTTTCAAGGATTTGGTCTTTCAAAGTATAAGATACCATGGGTTGAGTATATAATAGTTTATTTCAGTGTCTGGTATTTAGTTTGTATGTATTTGTGGAGTAGTATCGTAGATTTGTGGTTCTTGTTTGGGTATACAATAATCAATGGATTAGAAAGAATATGATTCATGGCTCAAGAACAATAACTGAAATCAGGATTTAGGTTTCTGTGCTTCAAAGCACTTGCAATATCACAGGATTATCAAGTACTACAATATCTCGAGAAAGTTCAGAACACTTGCCTGATATTAGCTTACTACACTGCACTCGCTTCCAATCACAACCGTTTTACTCCTCAACTACCTGTTTCCCTTTCCTACGTCTTGCCTCTTCTGCTCACATATCATAAGCATCTATCAATAATTTACTCATGGAATTCTATTCAACATATAATTCTATCTACCCTTCGTTTTACCCAAATCCGATTAACGGATTGAAAGTTATGCAATAATCAAGTAAACACCGAATATATAGACCGATAGTCAATTAACAAGTCACATATAGCACATAATACATCACGTAATTAATGATATATTATTTATAAAGAAATCTCGGGTCATAAATAGGCTTTCTGGTATTTAAAATGATTTTTAAAACATTTTTCGGAATTAAAACGGGTCGTTGGATCAATTTCAGGTTAATAAACAGGGTTCGGTTGGCCCATTCTGGCTCCGAATAATTTTAGAATAATTATCGAGCCTTGGAAATAATTTAGAATAATATTTTAAAGCTCGAAACTATTTTTCAGAATTTTTAAATCATTTTTAAATAATTAAATCTAATTAAATAATTAATTAAAATCAATTAATAATTAATTAAATCAATTAATCAATTAATTTTCGAATTAATTGACCAATTAATCAATTATAAATTAACTGAAATTAATTAACTAATTAATTTAGATTTATTTGTGAATTAAAAATAATTTTCAGAATTAAAATAATAATTTTTAGAATTTTCAGAATTTAAAAATGAATTTTTATAATAAAAATAAATAGGAAATATGATTTTTAAACATTTTGTAAACAGGAATCCTAAATTTGCAAAGTCTGAAAACTTCAGAGACCTAACTGCATCGTTTTCAAAAGTTGGGGTACTAAACTGTAATTTTCCAGCCATTCGCCGGAAAACAGTTTGGTTCGCCGGAGAACACGTTCCCGGCGTCCTCGCCCCACCAACACCTCCAGATCACATCTACACAACATCAGGAACACAACAATGCAATCAATTCATCCTAACAATCCCTGAGTTGGCCGGAATTTGGCCGTGAAGTTTTCCAGTTTCCGGCGAACATCGGAAAACTTCAAAACACAACTCCCTTCTCTACAGTCCTCATTGGTTCATGAAACTTATACGACTAGATTGCAAATTTCACAGAGAACACAACCCACTATAACACAACATCAATCTATCACAGAATAAGAAACCCCCAAATTTCAATTAAGAACATTCATACGGGTTATAAACCCTAATTTTGAAATTCGAAAATCAAACTCAAATTTGAACATGTTATTGAACTCCAAATCAGACGTATGACATATGAAAATCATCAGGAAAACAAGCTCTACAACATGCAATCATCAAATCATACAAACAATCATCCGAACAAAAATTCATATTTTTAATAAAATAAATTCGAAAATAAATAAATTTTTAGAAAAATAACCTTGATTTCTGCAGTGAAACAAAGCTTAGAATCTGATAGAACACTTCAAATCCTTCGTTTTGGTTACTCAAGCTTTGAAAAAGAGATCGGTAACGCCTTCGTTTTGTTGTTTGATTCTTAGAACAGTTTTAGAAAATTAGGGATTTTCTCTGAAAATTATATAATTAACTATGTGCAAATGATTTGGATACGAAATAAAATACGGTAAAAGGCTATTTATAATTACGGAAAATTTGTATCCCGTTGGATCATTCCGGATATAAAATGGTACGTTTATTTGTAAAAACTGATCCAAACGGTATCGGTTTTCAGGATAATTATCCAAATCAGTACAATTTGTACTGCGGTCTTGGTCTCAGCGCCTGGTTACACGTATTATGAAGTGATAATTGTGATAGTTTAATAAAAAGCTCCCGTTTATCGAAAATACGGGTTTTATTGATTTACCGAAACGAATATTGTATCGAAAATGTTGCGCCGGGACCCGCGCAGGACAAACCGTACGCCGGATCGAAAAAGTCGAAACATGGAATATGCTCGGAATATTACAATTAGGTTAGGAAGGAGTTCTCGAAAGAGTTTCGGGTTCCAAAAGCGTAACAACGGTTGACGTCGGTTGGTTCCCATTTTTATAAAATAGATTTTAAATACCCGGAAAAAGATTTTAGAAATTTCATATGATTCTTATAAATCCATAAACCATCATAAAAATAATTTGGAAGATATGACAATTATCTATATTTTATTTTGAACATATAAAAATTAAAGTACTCAATTAATATTATTTTTGAATATTCAAGTACAGATAACACTTAACAATTAGCTCACAGAATAGATACTGAACACACATAATAATTATATAATAGAAAAAATAATTACACGATATATCCCGGATATTACATCCTTCCCCCCTTAAAAGGATTCTGTCCTCAGAATCTCTAAGAAAACGATTGAGGGTACTTTTCTCTCATATCACTTTCTAACTCCCAGGTTGACTCTTCAACCTTTGGGTTTCTCCACAATACTCTTACTAACTTTACCACTTTATTTCTCAATACTTTCTCTCTTTCCTCTAGAATCTCTATCGGACTCTCTACATAAGATAAATCTGCTTGAAATTCTATTGGCTCATATTCTATTATATGCCTGGAGTCTGGATTATATTTCTTAAGCATTGATATGTGAAAAACATTATGAATGTGCTCCGTGTGCGGAGGTAACGCCAACTCGTAAGCTACCTTGCCAATACGCTTTAGGATTTCAAAAGGTCCGACATATCTTGGGTTTAGCTTCCCTTTCTTCCCAAACCTCGTTAGTCCTTTCCACGGTGATACTTTCAATAATACCAAGCTTCCTTCTTCAAATTCCATGTCTTTTCTTGACTGGTCTGCATATTTCCTTTGACGATCTTGTGCGGCTATTAATCTTTTCTGGATAATTTCAACAACTTCCTTTGTCTGCTGCACCAATTCGGGTCGGAGTATTTTGCGTTCTCCTACTTCGTCCCAATATACTGGAGATCTACATTTGCGTCCATAAAGGGCTTCATAAGGTGGCATCCCAATACTGGCGTGATAACTGTTGTTATAAGCAAACTCTACTAGGGGTAAATGCTCGTCCCAACTTCCTTTGAAATCAATAGCACAAACACGTAGCATGTCCTCGATTTTCTAGATCGTTCTTTCACTTTGGCCATCCGTTTGGGGGTGATAGGCCGTACTCATATTCAATCTTGTTCCCAAACATTCTTGAAAACTCTTCCAAAATCTTGAATTAAATCTTGGATCTCGATCAGATACAATAGACACTGGAACTCCATGACGAACTACGATCTCTTTCAAGTACATATGAACTAACTTGTCGAGCGAAAATCTTTCATTTATAGGCAGAAAATGAGCTGACTTGGTAAGTCTATCTACTATAACCCAAATGGCATCATGATTAGCCCTTGTCCTTGGTAATCCAACTATGAAATCCATGGCAATATGTTCCCACTTCCACTCTGGAATCTCCAATGGCTGTAGCAATCCGCTTGGTCTCTGATGCTCTGCTTTAACTTTCTGATAGGTATAGCTTTTGCTAACCCATTCCGCAATTTCCCTCTTCATATTTGGCCACCAATAATTCTTCTTTAAATCTCTGTACATTTTGGTACTCCCTGGATGGATGGAATATCTTGAACTATGTGCCTCTTGTAAAATTTCATTTTTCAGCTCCGTTACTGGTGGAATCCAAATTCTTGAAGAAAACCTAAGAATACCTTGATCATCTTGTTGCGTGCATAATTCCTCACCTACCAAACTATTTATATCTTGATCCATTACCTCTTTCTGGCATTTCTTTATTTTCTTCAATAACTCCGGTTGGAAAATCATACCGTACACTTTTGCTTCCTCAGGCTTGCAAATTCTAATCTCCAATTCCAATTTTTGAAATTCTTTATATATATCTTCTGGTACGGATAATACATTTAACTTTTCCTTCCGACTTAACGCATCTGCTACAACGTTCGCCTTACCGGGATGATAATTAATCGAGTAATCATAATCTTTGATCAATTCTAACCATCTCCTTTGTCTCATATTAAGTTCCTTCTGGGTAAATATATATTTCAAACTTTTGTGATCCGTAAAAATCTCACACTTTTCTCCATACAAATAATGTCTCCAAATCTTCAAAGCGAAAACTATAGCTGCTAACTCCAAATCATGAGTAGGGTAATTCTGTTCGTGTGGTTTCAATTGCCTTGACGCATACGCAATCACCTTGTCGTGCTGCATAAGAACACATCCTAATCCTTTGTAAGAAGCATCGCTATAAATTACGAAATTCCCTTGATCGTCTGGAAGTGACAAAATAGGTGTTGTGATTAATCTCCGCTTCAATTCCTGAAAACTTTCTTCGCACTTGTCATTCCATATAAACTTTTCATTCTTTCGTGTAAGCTTTGTCAATGGTGTTGCAATTCTTGAGAAATCCTGAACAAATCGTCGATAATATCCTGCCAATCCCAAGAAACTTCTTACCTCAGTGGGTGTTCTCGGTCTTTCCCAATTCGTAATTGCCTCGATCTTTGCCGGGTCCACTTTGATCCCTTCGTTACTGACTATGTGTCCTAAGAACTGAACTTCCTGTAGCCAAAACTCACACTTCGACAATTTAGCATATAACTTCTTTTTCCTTAAAATCTCCAAAGCTGTCCTTAAATGTTCCGCATGATCCTCCTCCGTCTTTGAATAGATCAAAATATCGTCTATAAATACTATAACGAACTTGTCCAAATATTCCTTGAAAATTCTGTTCATCAGGTCCATAAACGTTGCTGGGGCATTGGTCAATCCAAAAGACATCACTAAAAACTCGTAATGCCCATACCTTGTTCTGAAAGCCGTCTTTGGTATATCCTCTGGTTTGATCTTCAGTTGATGGTATCCCGATCTTAAATCGATTTTGGAGAAATACTTGGCTCCCTTCAATTGGTCAAACAAATCATCAATTCTGGGTAACGGATACTTATTCTTGATCGTCAACTTGTTGAGCTCCCTATAGTCGATGCACAGTCTCATGCTTCCATCCTTCTTCTTGACAAATAATACCGGTGCACCCCACGGGGATACGCTGGGTCTAATTACTCCTTTCTCTAACAGCTCTTGCAATTGTTTTGCTAACTCTTTCATCTCAACGAGCGCCATTCTATACGGGGCCTTGGATACTGGTTCGGTTCCAGGTGCTAAGTCGATTGCAAATTTAATTTCTCTATCTGGAGGAAGTCCTGGTAACTCGTCAGGAAATACGTCTGGAAATTCATTTACAACTGGAATATCTTCAAGTTTTGCTGGCTCCTGACTTCTGTCGATCACATATGCTACGAAATGCTCACATCCTTTTCGTAGTAACTTCTTGGCTTGAATATTCGTTAAGAACTTCTTTACCTGCTTCTGTCCCTTGAACGTTACTATTCTTTCATCTGGCGTTTTCACCATTACTTTCTTATTTCGACAATCTATCTAAGCATCATGCTTAGATAACCAATCCATTCCTAATATAACGTCAAATTCTCCTAACTTAAACGGTATCAAATCTACACAAAACTTACTACCAGAAATCTCAATCTCACAATTCCCACATACTTGGTTAACAGTTACACATTCTTGATTTGCTAATTCCACAGTCATTATTTCATTTAAATACCCAACTGGACAATTTAACTTACTAACAAAATCTTGTGAAACAAATGATCGAGTTGCTCCCGAATCTATTAACACTTTGGCACATAAAGAATTCATATTAAGCGTACCTGCCACGACATCCGTATCCTGGATCGCATCCTTCACCGACATGTCAAAAACTCTAGCCCTGGGAGTCTCATTCACTGTTGGGGTAGATTCCATAATCCTTAATGCATTACTGACTGGGGTTGGTGTCTTGCAATCCCTGGCCATATGTCTTGGCTTCCCACATTTAAAGCATATAAATCCAATGACTGGAACTTTCACTGCTGGATTCCGGATAGGCTGATTCTTATTTGCTGGCTCTCTTGCTGGCTGATTTCGGCACTCCCTCGAGTAGTGCCCTTTCTGGTTGCATTTAAAACATACCACATTCAACTTGTTACAAACTCTTCCATGCTTCTTTCCACATACTTGACAATCTGGAAAGGTTAATCTCAACTGATTCGGCTGATTCACATTAGCTGAACGATTGCCCTGGCCTCCGTCTCCTGCATTTTGTCTCCTGAAATTAAAATTTCTCCCTGGCTGAAACTTGCCCTTCTTAAAATTTGGAAACTTCCCTGTTTGTGACTGACCCTCACTTCCCTCAACTTTCCTTTTCTTGCTTTCCTTTTCTTTCTGGAACATCTCACTCTATGTCTCTGCGATCATAGCTTTCTGTACAACCCCGGCATAGGTATCCAATTCAAAAATAGCTACCTTCCCTCTGATCCATGGCTGCAAGCCTTGCTGGAATCTCTTAGCTTTCTTTCTATCAGTATCAACATACGACGGCACATACCTTGACAATTTCTCAAACTTCCCCTCATAATCTGTTACCGACATGTTCCCTTGCTTTAATTTTAAAAACTTCAGCTCCATTTGATTTTGAACAAACTGAGGAAAATACTTTTCTAAAAACAATTCCTTAAACCTTTCCCAAGTAATAACATCTGTGCTTTCCAATGTTTTCACCATTTCCCACCAATAGGTGGCCTCATTCTTCAGATAGTAACTTGCAAATTCAACCTTCTGCTCATCTTTCACTTTTACCAAGGCAAAAGCCTTCTCTATTTCCTTTAACCACACATTTGCTTCAATTGGCTCTAAGGAACCCTTGAATTCTGGTGGGTTTACTGCCTGAAAAGTTTTGAAAGTTACCTGGGGATTGGTCTGTCTCTGCTGTTGTTGTGCCAGGTGAACTGTTTGTTGGGCCAAGATTTGAAGAATCTGGGCTATTGCTGGGTCCATGGGTCCTGGGTTCACATTCTGGTTTATATCATTTTGGTTGTTATTGTTGTTGTTGTTGGTTTCTTCATTCTGGGTGTTGGTGCGGGTATTTCTTCTGGGAGGCATTTTCTGTAAAGAATCAATCAATTTATTTAGCTTTTGAATCAAATCTTTGTATAAAAGAAAAGTTTTGTGAAATAGAAATATCTCTTTTTGAAAACAGTTGTAACTAAGTAAATTGCATGCTTCTTTACAGAATATAAACAGTTATGGAAAACAGGGTACATGGTATCACAGGATATACTGGTGCAATAAATAAGGTAAAGTAAAACAGGTGCAATAAAGTAAATGACAGTGTTGGAAAGGAAAAGGTACTGATATATAGATCAAAAGTTTTAGGTAGTACAAGCGTAAAGACGCTTCGAAAGTAAAAGCAAAAAGGGTACAACAACCTACTCACTAGTCAGCATCGCTAGTCTATAAATATAACTCAAAAGTCTACTGATACACACTACACACTACTATCCATACTACATAACCATAATAACACTGCTCAGCATCTCCATCTCAAAATCTCTAACTCATGGCAAATCTGGACCTCCTATCTCCTCAAGCTCCTCTAGAACCCACTTAGCCCACTCCACTAGGAAATCAGGGGTGATGTCCTCATGTGTAGCCTCAGCAATCCTTACAGCAGCTGCCCTACGAAATGCCTGGAGCCTCTCCCTAAGTCGCCTCTCACCACTCCCCATCTCTCTGGTGCGCATGATATGCAATAACTCCTGGATCTGACCCTATAGGAATCGCTGCTCCATAAGGCAAGCCTCAAACTGATGATATGGGACAGGATAGGAAGAGAACTGGAAAGGTACTCCTGTGACTGAATGACTAGTAAAGCCTGAATCAGCAGGTGGGGATCCTCTAATAGGTGGCCTCATGCCTGGAGGTCGAATAGCCTGTAATGGTATGGGCTGCAACACCGGTGGAGGTAGAATAGCCAATGCTGGTAGAATAACAGGACGTGGATCCGATGCTGGTGCTCTAACTGAAGGCTCTGAGTGATCAGCTGATACGGGAATAAAAGAGGCGGCCATCTCTGCTATCTGAAATCATATTGTAATATAAGAATCTCGTACCACGATGCAAACTATACTAATACCGGTTATACCATAACACTCAACCTCTCGACGTTCTATCATCCTATACCTTACTTCTAATCCTATCCCTCTACCCATTCCCGTCAACCTAGGCTTGTGTCAGTGACTTATAACCTGTAGCTCTGATACCAAACCTGTGGCGCCCTCCAAACCCGGGTCAGAAGTTTGGGGTCCACACACACACCTTAATTATAACCTGCTTATAACAATAATAAAGATAATAATAATATATGCAATGACCCTACTTACCAACCACCACGGACCGCAACAGGTTAAAGTATGCACACAAGCTAAACACACTAATATATTACAAACCATTCAAATCCCAACTATTTCAAATTTAAACTGAGTATTAAACATTATTACAAACTTTTACAAACTTAAATTATTCCAAAAGAAGCTTACTAGATCAGCTTTCTCAACCTGAACCCCTAGCTCTCGCGCTGGACTGGGGATCCTCTTTACCAACTGGTTCCTTTTTAACTGGAAAGAATATAAACAACATCGCACAAATGAGCTAACTAGCTCAGCAAGTCACAATGACAAAACTGAGAATAAGGATTATCAGGTGAATATGGTTATGATATCAAGTGAACAATGGATTATAATTTAGAATTGGATATTATACTTTTAATTTAAAAAAATCAAGGTTAGGCTGCTGATCAGTCACGCACTAACCCCGAGCAAGGCACACAACATTGCTCTAACTACTGGATCCAAGGCACACATTGGCCTAACTTGACCATTATATGGTCTGACCACGAATCTGGTCCACAATTTTATAAAAACAATCCAATTCTAACATTATAACAGAATATGCAATAATAAACAATAACTGAAATCATTAACAACAATAAATGTTTAACAATGAAAGGGTTTCAATCCTTTTAGGGATCAATAAGGCAATTTAAAAGCTTGGATGCTGGGTAATGAAAGAATTGGATAACAAAGGAATCAACGTTTCAAGGTTTCAAGGATTTGGTCTTTCAAAGTATAAGATACCATGGGTTGAGTATATAATAGTTTATTTCAGTGTCTGGTATTTAGTTTGTATGTATTTGTGGAGTAGTATCGTAGATTTATGGTTCTTGTTTGGGTATACAATAATCAATGGATTAGAAAGAATATGATTCATGGCTCAAGAACAATAACTGAAATCAGGATTTAGGTTTCTGTGCTTCAAAGCACTTGCAATATCACAGGATTATCAAGTACTACAATATCTCGAGAAAGTTCAGAACACTTGCCTGGTATTAGCTTACTACACTGCACTCGCTTCCAATCACAACCGTTTTACTCCTCAACTACCTGCTTCCCTTTCCTACGTCTTGCCTCATTTGCTCACATATCATAAGCATCTATCAATAATTTACTCATGGAATTCTATTCAACACATACTTCTATCTACCCTTCGTTTTACCCAAATCCGATTAACGGATTGAAAGTTATGCAATAATCAAGTAAACACCGAATATTATAGACCGATAGTCAATTAACACGTCACATATAGCACATAATACATCACGTAATCAATGATATATTATTTATAAAGAAATCTCGGGTCATAAATAGGCTTTCTGGTATTTAAAATGATTTTTAAAACATTTTTCAGAATTGAAACGGGTCGTTGGATCAATTTCGGTTTAATAAACAGGGTTCGGTTGACCCATTCTGGCTCCGAATAATTTTAGAATAATTATCGAGCCTTGGAAATAATTTAGAATAATATTTTAAAGCTCGAAACTATTTTTCAGAATTTTTAAATCATTTTTAAATAATTAAATCTAATTAAATAATTAATTAAAATTAATTAATAATTAATTAAATCAATTAATCAATTAATTTTCGAATTAATTGACCAATTAATCAATTATAAATTAACTGAAATTAATTAACTAATTAATTTAGATTTATTTGTGAATTAAAAATAATTTTCAGAATTAAAATAATAATTTTTAGAATTTTAAGAATTTAAAAATGAATTTTTATAATAAAAATAAATAGGAAATATGATTTTTAAACATTTTATATACAGGAATCCTAAATTTGCAAAGTCTGGAAACTTCAGGGACCTAACTGCATCGTTTTCAAAAGTTGGGGTACTAAACTGTAATTTTCCAGCCCTTCGCCGGAAAACAGTCGGGTTCGCCGGAGAACACGTTCCCGGCGTCCTCACCCCACCAGTACCTCCAGATCACATCTACACAACATCAGGAACACAACCATGCAATCAATTCATCCTAACAATCCCTGAGTTGGCCGGAATTTGGCCGTGAAGTTTTCCAGTTTCCGGCGAACATCGGAAAACTTCAAAACACAACTCCCTTCTCTACAGACCTCGTTGGTTCATGAAACTTATACGACTAGATTGCAAATTTCACAGAGAACACAACCCACTATAATACAACATCAATCTATCACAGAATAAGAAACCCCCAAATTTCAATTAAGAACATTCATACGGGTTATAAACCCTAATTTTGAAATTCGAAAATCAAACTCAAATTTGAACATGTTATTGAACTCCAAATCAGACGTATGACATATGAAAATCATCAGGAAAACAAGCTCTACAACATGCAATCACCAAATCATACAAACAATCATCCGAACAAAAATTCATTTTTTAATAAAATAAATTCGAAAATAAATAATTTTTTAGAAAAATAACCTTGATTTCTGCAGTGAAACAAAGCTCAGAATCTAATAGAACACTTCAAATCCTTCGTTTTGGTTACTCAAGCTTTGAAAACAGAGATCGGTAACGCCTTCGTTTTGCTGTTTGATTCTTAGAACAGTTTTAGGAAATTAGGACTTTTCTCTGAAAATTATATAATTAACTATGTGCAAATGATTTTGATACGAAATAAAATACGGTAAAAGGCTATTTATAATTACGGAAAATTTGTATCCCGTTGGATCATTTCAGATATATAAAACGGTACATTTATTTGTAAAAACTGATCCAAACGGTATCGGTTTTCAGGATAATTATCCAAATCAGTACAATTTGTACTGCGGTCTTGGTCTCAGCGCCTAGTTACACGTATTACGAAGTGATAATTGTGATAGTTTAATAAAAAGCTCCCGTTTATCGAAAATACGGGTTTTATTGATTTACCGAAACGAATATTGTATCGAAAATATTGCGCCGGGACCCGCGCAGGACAAACCGTACGCCGGATCGAAAAAGTCGAAACATGGAATATGCTCGGAATATTACAATTTGGTTAGGAAGGAGTTCTCGAAAGAGTTTCGGTTCCAAAAACGTAACAACGGTTGACGTCGGTTGGTTCCCTTTTTTATAAAATAGATTTTAAATACCCGGAAAAAGATTTTAGAAATTTCATATGATTCTTATAAATCCATAAACCAACATAAAAATAATTAGGAAGATATGACAATTATCTATATTTTATTTTGAACATATAAAAATTAAAGTACTCAATTAATATTATTTTTGAATATTCAAGTACAGATAACACTTAACAATTAGCTCACAGAATAGATACTGAACACACATAATAATTATATAATAGCAAAAATAATTACACGATATATCCCGGATATTACACGAGAACCCCATGGTTCTTCTTGATTGTTGATTGATGTCATCTTGTTAAGCTTGATTCCTTGCATAATGAATGCTAGAAAGAAGTGCATGTTAGTTTATCTTGCGTAATTGATGAAATCGGGGGTTTCGTGGTTGGACACCCTCGAATGAGGGCACCACCGTGAAGCCACCACCACCGGTGATGAACTCCGGTGAACCGGTGGTGAGTTGTGATGTGAAAACTGAACTCTACACAAAGTACACTTTAATTTTAGTAGATGCATGTGGTGTTTTTCTATATAACCGAATGGGTTTATGTTCTTAAAGTGATAAAGTTGGTTTTTGACCATAAAATCAATAGTGGATAGTTGTTAATAAAAAAAAGTTGTAATTTATAAACGTGAAATGATGCATGCATGTTATGATTTCTTGAAAATTTGGAAAAGGGTTTTTGGCTTCTTTGATAAAAATCGAGTGGGTGTTTGATTAAATGATTCCTTTGATTGTAAATGAATGTGTGCATATGATTGTGCTTAGAAAAATCAAAAATTGAGGTTGCATGTGAATCTTTGCTTCGGGTTTTGTGGACTTTTGCTTCGGCTTTTGTTAATAAAGAAGAGGGAATCGGTTTTTGCGGGTTAATCTTGTTGAATACTAAGTTTATGTGGCTTAAACGTGATTGCATGTTAGTTTTAAAACGGATCAAGATGTGCATGTCCTTGTTTGGTTCTTGGATTGTGAATTTTGAATTTTTGCCGAATGGAAAATGGGATTAGAAGAGATTGATTTGTGATTAAGTGAATGCATGCATGTTGTTTGAATAATTTGATTAAGGTTGAGTCATTAGGTGATGTTTGGCTTTGTGCTTCAGAAATCTTGATGAAAATGAGATTAATGACTAAGTTAAGGCTTAAAACAAGTTGAAAATGTGATATAAGACTTTGCATGTCAAGATTGATCTTTGCATGTGTGTTTTCTTGATAAACCCGAATGGGTCTTAGGCTTAAAAAGAGAATTGAGTTGATGTTTGCTAAAAATCTTAGTGACTAATGAGAACTTGATTGCATGACCATGATTGAGTGGTGTTTATGTTCAAAATTTGTTAATAAAAAAATGGTGCTAGTTTAAATGGGGAATCATGCTAGAACTAAAGTTGTATGATGTGATTTTTGAGAAATTTGATTGTATATGTATGATTATGGTTCGGATTTTTATGATTAAAAGAAAGGAGAGTGGTTCTTTAAGGGTTGTTGAATGAGATACGTGTTTATGTGAATTAAAATGAGTATTTGACAGATTTTATGGTGGGAATTTGCAATAAGGCCGAATAGGCCATAAGAAATAAAGGTCAAAACTTGATTTTTGGTAATTGAAAGAATGATTGAGTGTTATATGTGAAAATCTTTGATTTTGCTTGATTGGATTGTTGTTTTAGTTTGAATTAAGGAATAAAAGAAAAGGGAATTAAGTCGATTGATATAAGTGATAGTATGCACGTAAATGTTTGGTTGTAAATGGGTCTAGTACTCGTAAAAGAGTAGTGTTAGTGTGATTTGAGAAATAGCCTAGGTCAAGCGAGTACGCTTTGATTGCTAGGTATATAAGGATATAAGAACTTCGAGAAAGAATTGTGTTATGTGCTATGTGCTGTGTGCTTATTTGTATAAGCTATACTCGTATTGTTCGAGTCAAGAATATAATCGAGTTATCGTATAGATTGATCGTTCCGGGAACGAGAGTTGGGAATCTAATTAAGATTTTGGTTTTTATTGTAGATTCGGAGCGTGAGGGCATTCGGGCTAGGAAAGGGAAAAGTATACTAGGTGGCAGTAGTTCAACCCTCAGGAAAGCAATTTCAGGCAAGTAACTCTGATTACTTGTATAAATGATTGTAAAGGAAATGTTGTTCATACCATGTAGAGTATTGAACTGTTAAAGTATAAAACCCTTGCTTTATGAAACCCTGATATTGATTTGAAGTACCCTTTGTTCTTGATAACCTGTTATTGATAATCCTATTGATTTCACCCGTTGATAATCTGCCTTTCTGTTTAAGTTTCCTATAATGCCATGAATCATATTGAACCTTTAAATTATCTTGGATAACTCTGTTAATGATACCCTGTTTCTCTTGATTGCCCTAATGATCCCTAAGTTATTTCTGATCCTTCAAATTTAGTGCCTTGTTATCCTTGTTACAAAATTCTTGAGAATTGTTCTTTGCGTATCTTTGATTCACTCCCTGAACTTTGTTTCTTTAAAATCTGAATTAAGAATGAGTTTCGACTTGAAAGGGTCCGAATGATTTCAAAGGCTTGGTAATGATAAAATGAATTTTAGAAAACCTATTGTTTTCCAACTCAAGGTTTTCCAAATGAATTCCTGATGGATTGGATTGAGACGTAAGAGGCTAGTGGGACTAGTCCAGTCATGGTAAGAGGCTAGTGGGACTAGTCCAATTTAAGGCTGAAATTATGCCGAATGGTACCTTAAAGACCGGAATGGAGGTCGATACGGGCTGGTCACCCGTATATAATGAAATGGAAAAATAAGTGATCCAATCAAGGGTTCTAAATGATTATTTAAAAAGGGAACTGAAACTTTTATTCAGTAAATTGATTTTTTGGAAATGAAAATGGTTTATACTATCTTGAAAAGAGTTGATTATGTTATTGTGGAGCTTAAAGCTCAGAACCCTGATTCCTGAAATTGTTGATCATATGAATGATTCTATATCTTGAAAAACTGTTGCTTTCCTCTATCGAAAGATCTATTTTGATCCTATAATGAATTTTGATGAATGTCGGCTTTCGTCCTGTTTCGAGCTTTGCTTCTTGAAAGCCCAACTATTCTTCGGATACCCTTTCCTTATCTCAAAGAAAACAAAAATAAATATATGGAAATCTGCCACCTAGATTAGCTAAAATAGAATGCCCTAGTTTGTTCAAAGTATATTGAGAATTGATATTGTAAAACTACTATATAGTTACTTGCTGAGTTTTTTACTCACTTGTTTTGTCTTAATCTAACCATGGCAGTTAAGAAAGAAGATGGCCAGGATTAGGCGCACTGCTCGTAAGAGCGTACCTGGTGGTCCCTACCATGTTGAGGGCTTCCAGTTGCCAGAGCAGGTAGTACAGGTTATGAGTGAGCTCGCGCCTAGTAAGAGGTGTTTAAAGATACAATGGGTTATCTGTCGGTTCTCAGCCGGAATCGATACTGATTATTTAATAATATTTTGGGTTTGTAAGTTATA
Organism: Apium graveolens; assembly: GCF_009905375.1. Lineage (NCBI taxonomy): Eukaryota > Viridiplantae > Streptophyta > Magnoliopsida > Apiales > Apiaceae > Apium > Apium graveolens. The sequence continues at coordinate 170,714,523 of NC_133656.1, forward strand.
TTCTATGATTGGTAGTTGTAATCTTGTCTCATACTTTATCCTGTTGATCCTGTTAGTAGATAATCGGGGTTTATGCATATTTAATTAGTAGATTAGAGGTGTATGAGTCCTCATTTCCTAACCCCGAGATTGAGGTCGTCACATTGTATAAGGATTTTTGGCTTGTTTTGATGCTATGATTAGTTTTACATGATTATTTACAATCGATTATTGATAATTTTATGCTTGTTCTATTGCTCAATGATTCTGCCGAGTTCATAAATTTTTCAAAATTTTGGTTCATTTTTCCGGCTTACTAGTTAATTGTTTGTTGGTATGAGTTTGGGGGTTAGATTATACGTGTTCCCAGCTTCATTTTAGTACCAGGATTACGTTATTTGGTTCAGAAATGAAGGAATTCGGGTTTCGCCGGGAAATTTAAGGTTTCACCGGTTTTAATGGTGATTGGACGGAGTTATTAATTCTGGCGGTGGTTGTTGGTGGTGATGTGGGTTCCGAGTTGTCGAGGTCGATTGGAACGGACTTGGCTTTCGAAAACGGAGTCGGGGTTGTGTCTTGGGGGCTGTTTCGACTCGTTGGAATCCGGCGAAGTCGCCGATTTCTGGGTTAATCCCAGATTCCGGTTGACAACGACCCAGATCCGACAGGGTTCATGACAACCCGTTTTGACAACCAGGCCGACCCGGTTTTAATCCACCAGCCCCGTTTCTCTTTTTATAAAAACTGTTTCTGCCTTTTTCTTTTTAATATTTATTCAAAATTCATTTTTAATTCCTAAAATCATTATTTAATTCCAAAATTCACTTTTAATTCAAAAATAAATCTGATTTATTTTATTAATTAATTTTAATTATTTTAATTAATCGATTAATTTAATATTAATTGATTAATTAACTTAATTAATTATTAATTGATTTTAATTGATTTAATAAATAGATTTAATTATTTATTTTTTATTTAAAAATTCCGAAAAATAGTTTCGAGTTTTAAAATATTATTTTAAATTATTTTCCAGGATCGATAATTTTTATAAAAAAAATTTCGGGTGTTCGAGCCCTATTATTTAATTATTAAATAATTCGGAGACCCGTTTTAATTCCGATAAATTTTCAAAAATTCATAATAAATCAACCGTTAGTCCGTTTAATACGAAACGAACGCCTCTAGACTCAGAAAAATATTCCGCTTTCAATAAAAATACTTTCGAGACCCAAATCCTTTTGTTTCGAAAGGTCACTTATTTTGTAAATCGATTTTGAGTCACGTAGTGACTGAAAAATCACATTTTTGACCCGATTTGAGTTTTGAACACACCGAGTTGAATGTTTTGATGAACCGAGGCGTATGTAATATGAATTATGTGATACATGAGTTATGTGCCTATGTGCTATGTGAGTTATGTGTTTACGTGTTATGTGAATTACGTGCATATGTGAGTCAAATATCTTGTGCTTGTCTGTTATATTTATGTGTGGGCTATCGTATAGGTAGACGATAGACTTTTGACGCGCAGTTCGTCGAGTTATTATCGATTAGACGATTAAAGTTCTATATTTTAATTATAGATGCGGATCTCTCGAGTTGATCGGGACAAGACATTAGATAAAGAGTAAGATGGAATGGTATTGGGTATCTGGCTTCTAGCAATCGCAGGAGCAACATATCAGTAAAGTGTTGAAAAGAAAGACGAAGACGTTTTGAGACAGAATTTCAGAATAGATGCGTCTTTGTGAGTGTGACTAACTACTAAATCTCAAAGGCAAGTATCCCTATCATCACTTATTGTTCAAGTGATATTTATATTGAATCTTATCATGCAAGTATTGATTTCCCTATTTTCAGTTCAAATAGATAAATGTTCAACATATCGCTGATTAAATAATTCTGTTTATGCAAATACTCATCTATTATTCTATGTTCAGAATAGTCAAGTGATTTTACTTATCCAATTATCGGATTTAAAAATGTTTTGGATTTTGAGAAAAGTGATTTGGTTGCGAATATTCCTACCCAAGAATTGGGGGAATAAAATTATTTCGGGTGTCGATTATTATGACCCTATTTCAATAAAAGGTTTTAAGATTGGATCATAATTGCGTAAGTGACCGGGACGGACGGTCCAGCGGAGGGCTATTTCTGTTAGATTTTAATCGTAGCGGAGGCATGGCAAAACACTTTTACACATACAAAATCCAAATAAAAGCATATAAATCGTGAATAAAAATTCGAGGGATCGAATCTAACCTTTTAAAATAATTCAGAGACAACGATCAGAGATCCTTAGCAGTTGCTCCTCAAGTGTGAAGCACTCCACCGGTATCCACCAAGAAAACGATGTTAAGGAGGAGGAAGGAGGTGGAGAGAATTGGGTTTTCCAAACTTTTTGGGTTTTGTGTGGGTTTTCGGGTTAGAATGGGGTTGGAATAAAATAGGGTCTATAATAGTGTATTTATAGGCAAAATTTTCAGCTGAAATTTTCCCATAAATATTATTATTATTATCCCATTTATTATTCTCATTAATAATTAAAACACCTTTTAATCATTAATCCTTTTTCTAAACACTTTAGAAATAATTCTCTCTCTTGATTTAATTTCCAAAAATTAAATCCTTTAATTAATAATATTAAGAACTTTTCTTAATTAATTTATAATCAATTAAATCTCATTTAATCAATTATTAAATTTGCCAATTAATTATTTATTTCATAAATAAATAATTATTAGCCATTATTAATTAATTCCTCCACCATTAAATCATTCTCTTTTTATGGTGTGACCCTGTAGGTTCAATATTAAGCCGGTAGTAGAAATAAATAATAATAAAACTATTTTATCATTATTTATATAAATTCTCTAATTTATTAAATATGATTAATTAATTAATCACATTTATTCTACATCGTGAGTGATGCTTCTCAACATATCGCGACTATCCGGATAATATGAATTCACTGCTTAGAATACCAAGAACCTGTCAGTGAATAGTTACCGTACAATAAACTCCTTCTACCCTACAATGTCCCGATTAAATACAAGGCATGGATCTCGTGTCAAGCCTATCTAATTCAATCACTTGCTTACCATTTACTATGCGTAGTTCTATGCAAATTAGAAACTCCTTTTTAATTTCATTCACTCTGGCCAGAGATTCCTGAACTAGCATAAGTGGATCAGTCTTGAACATTTGCTTCCTTCACTGGAAGGGGTAGATCCTTTATTGATCATACACTATCTTCGTGTACAAATTCCTATACCCAGAAGAGCCCTAATAATTGTCCCTGGAGACTAAGAACTAAACCAAAGCATAGTTCAGTGTACACAAGATGACTATGATGACCTCAAGTCTAAGGATACTTGTACAACTATCACTATATGAACAACTGCTGACACGTGAGTGAACTCCATCAGTTGTTCAGCTGTGCGAGTCATGTTCAGTGAACTTATTCTATAATAAGCACCTACATACTAGCTATAGTGTCACCACACAAATGTCTATGAGAACAGACATCCTTTATAATGAAGCAAGCATAGTATGTACCGATCTTTGTGGATTATTAATTACCAGTTAGTAATCCTATGACCACGAACTATTTAAGTGTAGAGTTATCATCTTTTTAGGTCTCACTATTATGATCTCATCATAATCCATAAAAAGCTTTACTCTAAACTATGGTATATCTTATTTAAACACTTAAATAGATAAAGCCCGTGATAAAAACAAAACAAGTCTTTTATTAATATCAATGAAATCAAAACAGATTACATAAAAGTTATTCCTAAATCCTTATACATGATTGGACTTAGGACATATTCCTTTCAATTTCTAAGTGCCATATGGAATATTATGACACAATTTTTGCCACAGGCAGGTATATTGCCTTTTATTTGAGTACTCGTATTTTTGGGGTCACGTTTCTACGAATCATGACCTTGTGCTATCACACGGGCTGATTAGCATGTGATAGTACGTCCGTCGGAGAATGATCATAATCTAAATTATCATATCGTTTTTGATATTCATAGAATAAATGATTTATCAACTATTTCTGTTTTGGAATAATGGTGAAATGCAGTTTTGATTCAGATTCTGATTTATGCTGATACTTACGTTGTTGTTAAATATCAAAGGTGGTATTAGTATAGATGATTGATGTTGACTTCAGTATGGGTGTTGTGAGCATCAAAGTTCGTATTGATATCTAATTTGATATGACAGCAAAATAAGTATTAATTTCAAGAGTTCGGTTTTGAGTAAAGTTTATGATTCAATCCATAATCATTGTTTCATGATATTGTTGTTTACGATATTTCCGTAAACACAGTTTTATGAGTTTTATTCTCGTTAAGATTCAAAGTATTGCTGAAGCATTTCGCTCAAAAATATCAAAATGGTTTTGAATACAATTAATGAATCAATTATGGGTTCCTCAACTAAAATTTTATGGTTCAGCAATTATGATTTTTTTAAATGTTCTGCTCTGATGCAGATGTCGGTTTTATATCAAAACGACCCTATATTCGCGATAATGATCTTGCTAAGCATTTCTTTCGCTCATACTTGCCTATTTTCAAATTTACCTCCAGTGAGGTTTAGCTTGCGCTGTTTAGCTACATAATTCGAGGAAGCAAAGAAGAAGCTCTTGGAAGGTGGTTGGTCCAGGGTTTGTGAACTAGTGTAAGTTTTATTGTATAAAGTTGTTTATGTTATATTATATTATAGTTGTATATTTTATTTGAGCCTAGTATACTTCATTTCGAAGTTATACTAGTGGGTTTAGTTTTGAGATTGAGATTTGTTGAAAGAGTTTTAAAAGAAAGAGAAAATTTATTTGTGGAATTTGGATATCTTGTTTCTAGAACGGTAACCTTAAAAGATCTTGGAGTAGTTTGGGGTCATTTATGATAAATATCTTCCGCTGACATTTAATTATTGATTAAACAGGTTGATTTGGATTGAGGTTTCATAGTGACGACCAAATCCTCTGACCCCGGATTTGGGGGGCGGTACAGTTACCCTTTCAACGGATGTTAAAGTGATCTTCCGTTGAAAGCTACAAAATCACTTAAGTTAAATCTACGAAGGTGTTTTGTTTAACTTATCATCAAATACACAACATGTTCCTAACAGCCTCTTGTGTGAGCTAGACTATGAAATGTGTGGCGATGCGCTCAAATGTTGATTTGAAATGATATTCTACTAATTGATCAAGAAAACATTAATTAAATCATGATGAGGGTGACACATAACATGCCTTGAGTTTAATCTATAATATTTGGTTAAAGGGATTATATTACATTGTACGTTATTCACGAAAGGTTTAATCGATCACCGATTTTATTATTATTACTTGGGTATCAATGATGTGTTACTAGATGCCGCTCATTGTGTATAATTTACATATATATTTAAATTATTGTCAACATAATAATAACCTATAGGGTCGCACAAAGAAAGCTTGGAGGAAAATTTAATTCAAATTCGAATTTGAATTAAATAGGAAATTCGAATTATTTATTTTTAATTAAGTTGGACTTAATTAATGGGATAAATGAATTTCGAATTTGTATATTATTAAATCTAAAATTCAGTTATTATTTGATAATTGAGTTAGACTTAATTATTAAATAAATAGAATTTCATATTTTAGTAAACTCTAACTTGGATTAGGGTTAGGACTGTTTTTGGCTTCTCTATATAAACATCCTAAAAGCTAAAATTAGGGTTACATTTTTATTAGATAAAACCATAAAAACCTAAAAGTTTAAGGTGAGAGAGAGAGGGGGGAACATGTGTAATATCCGGGATATATCGTGTAATTATTTTTGCTATTACATAATTATTATGTGTGTTCAGTATCTATTCTGTGAGCTAATTGTTAAGTGTTATCTGTACTTGAATATTCAAAAATAATATTAATTGAGTACTTTAATTTTTATATGTTCAAAATAAAATATAGATAATTGTCATATCTTCCTAATTATTTTTATGTTGGTTTATGGATTTATAAGAATCATATGAAATTTCTAAAATCTTTTTCCGGGTAATTAAAATCTATTTTATAAAAACGGGAACCAACCGACGTCAACCGTTGTTACGTTTTTGGAACCCGAAACTCTTTCGAGAACTCCTTCCTAACCTACTTGTAATATTCTGAGCATATTCCATGTTTCGACTTTTTCGATCCGGCGTACGGTTTGTCCTACGCGGGTCCCGGTGTAACATTTTCGATACAATATTCGTTTCGGTAAATCAATAAAACCCGTATTTTCGATAAACGGGAGCTTTTTATTAAACTATCACAATTATCACTTCGTAATACGTGTAATCAGGCGCTGAGACCAAGACCGCTGTACAAATTGTACTGATTTAGATAATTATCCCGAAAACCGATACCGTATGGATCCGTTTTTACAAATAAACGTACCGTTTTATATCCGGAATGATCCAACGGGATACAAATTTTCCGTAAATTTAAATAGCCTTTTACCGTATTTTATTTCGTATCAAAATCATTTGCAGATAGTTAATTATATAATTTTCAGAGAAAAGCCCTAATTTCCTAAAACTGTTCTAAGAATCAAACAGCAAAACGAAGGCGTTACCGATCTCTGTTTTCAAAGCTTGAGTAACCAAAACGAAGGATTTGAAGTGTTCTATCAGATTCTGAGCTTTGTTTCACTGCAGAAATCAAGGTTATTTTTCTAAAAATTTATTTATTTTCGAATTTATTTTATTAAAAATATGAATTTTTGTTCGGATGATTGTTTGTATGATTTGATGATTGCATGTTGTGCTTGTTTTCCTGATGATTTTCATATGTCATACGTCTGATTTGGAGTTCAATAACATGTTCAAATTTGAGTTTGATTTTCGAATTTCAAAATTAGGGTTTATAACCCGTATGAATGTTCTTAATTGAAATTTGGGGGTTTCTTATTCTGTGATAGATTGATGTTGTGTTATAGTGGGTTGTGTTCTATGTGAAATTTGCAATCTAGTTGTATAAGTTTCATGAACCAACGAGGTCTGTAGAGAAGGGAGTTGTGTTTTGAAGTTTTCCGATGTTCGCCGGAAACTGGAAAACTTCACGGCCAAATTCCGGCCAACTCAGGGATTGTTAAGATGAATTGATTGCATGGTTGTGTTCCTGATGTTCTGTAGATGTGATCTGGAGGTGTTGGTGGGGTGAGGACGTTGGGAACGTGTTCTCCGGCGAACCCGACTGTTTTCCGGCGAAGGGCTGGAAAATTACAGTTTAGTACCCCAACTTTTGAAAATGATGCAGTTAGGTCCCTGAAGTTTCCAGACTTTGCAAATTTAGGATTCCTGTTTATAAAATGTTTAAAAATCATATTTCCTATTTATTTTTATTATAAAAATTCATTTTTAAATTCTGAAAATTCTAAAAATTATTATTTTAATTCTGAAAATTATTTTTAATTCACAAATAAATCTAAATTAATTAGTTAATTAATTTCAGTTAATTTATAATTGATTAATTGGTCAATTAATTTGAAAATTAATTGATTAATTGATTTATTTAATTATTAATTGATTTTAATTAATTATTTAATTAGATTTAATTATTTAAAAATGATTTAAAAATTCTGAAAAATAGTTTCGAGCTTTAAAATATTATTCTAAATTATTTCCAAGGCTCGATAATTATTCTAAAATTATTTCGGAGCCAGAATGGGCCAACCGAACCCTGTTTATTAACCCGAAATTGATCCAACGACCCGTTTTAATTCCGAAAAATGTTTTAAAAATCATTTTAAATACCAGAAAGCCTATTTATGACCCGAGATTTCTTTATAAATAATATATCATTGATTACATGATGTATTATGTGCTATATGTGACTTGTTAATTGACTATCGGTCTTTATATTCGGTGTTTACTTGATTATTGCATAACTTTCAATCCGTTAATCGGATTTGGGTAAAACGAAGGGTAGATAGAAGTATGTGTTGAATAGAATTCTATGAGTAAATTATTGATAGATGCTTATGATATGTGAGTAGAAGAGGCAAGACGTAGGAAAGGGAAACAGGTAGTTGAGGAGTAAAACGGTTGTGATTGGAAGCGAGTGCAGTGTAGTAAGCTAATATCAGGCAAGTGTTCTGAACTTTCTCGAGATATTGTAGTACTTGATAATCCTGTGATATTGCAAGTGCTTTGAAGCACAGAAACCTAGATCCTGATTTCAGCTATTGTTCTTGAGCCATGAATCATATTCTTTCTAATCCATTGATTATTGTATACCCAAACAAGAACCACAAATCTACGATACTACTCCACAAATACATACAAACTAAATACCAGACACTGAAATAAACTATTATATACTCAACCCATGGTATCTTATACTTTGAAAGACCAAATCCTTGAAACCTTGAAACGTTGATTCCTTTGTTATCCAATTCTTTCATTACCCAGCATCCAAGCTTTTAAATTGCCTTATTGATCCCTAAAAAGATTGAAACCCTTTCATTGTTAAACATTTATTGTTGTTAATGATTTCGGTTATTGTTTATTATTGTATATTCTGTTATTCTGTTAGAATTGGATTGTTTTTATAAAATTGTGGACCAGATTCGTGGTCAAACCATATAATGGTCAAGTTAGGCCAATGTGTGCCTTGGATCCAGTAGTTAGAGCAATGTTGTGTGCCTTGCTCGGGGTTAGTGCGTGACTGATCAGCACCCTAACCTTGATTTTTTTAAATTAAAAGTATAATATCCAATTCTAAATCATAATCCATTGTTCACTTGATATCATAACCATATTCACCTGATGATCCTTTTTCTCAGTTTTGTCATTGTGACTTGCTGAGCTAGTTAGCTCATTTGTGCGATGTTGTTTATATTCTTTCCAGTTAAAAAGGAACCAGTTGGTAAAGAGGATCCCCAGTCCAGCGCGAGAGCTAGGGGTTCAGGTTGAGAAAGCTGAGCTAGTAGGCTTCTTTTGGAATAATATAAGTTTGTAAAAGTTTGTAATAATGTTTAATACTCAGTTTGAATTTGAAATAGTTGGGATTTGAACGGTTTGTAATATATTAGTGTGTTTGGCTTGTGTGCATACTTTAACCTGTTGCGGTCCGTGGTGGTTGGTAAGTAGGGTCATTACATATATTATTATTATATTTATTATTGTTATAAGCAGGTTATAATTAAGGTGTGTGTGTGGACCCCAAACTTCTGACTCGGGTTTGGAGGGCGCCACAGGTTTGGTATCAGAGCTACAGGTTATAAGTCACTGACACAAGCCTAGGTTGACGGGAATGGGTAGAGGGATAGGATTAGAAGTAAGGTATAGGATGATAGAACGTCGAGAGGTTGAGTGTTATGGTATAACCAGTATTAGTATAGTTTGCGTCGTGGTACGTGATTCTTATATTATGATATGATTTCAGATAGCAGAGATGGCCGACTCTTTTATTCCCGTATCAGCTGATCACTCAGAGCCTTCAGTTGGAGCACCAACATCGGATCCACGTCCTGTTATTCCACCAGCATTGGCTATTCTACCTCCACCGATGTTGCAGCCCGTACCATTGCAGGCTATTCCACCTCCAGGCATGAGGCCACCTGTTAGAGGACCCCCACCTGCTGATTCAGGCTTTACTAGTCATTCAGTCACATGAGTACCTTTCCAGTTCTCTTCCTATCCTGTCCCATATCATCAGTTTGAGGCTTGCCTTATGGAGCAGCGATTCCTACAGGGCCAGATCCAGGAGTTATTGCATATCATGCGTACCAGAGAGATGGGGAGTGGTGAGAGGCGACTTAGGGAGAGGCTCCAGGCGTTTCGTAGAGCAGCTGCTGTAAGGATTGCTGAGGCTACATATGAGGACATCACCCCTGATTTCCTAGTGGAGTGGGCTAAGTGGGTTCTAGAGGAGCTTGAGGAGATAGGAGGTCCAGATTTGCCATGAGTTAGAGATTTTGAGATGGAAATGTTGAGCAGTGTTATTATGGTTATGTAGTATGGACAGTAGTGTGTAGTGTATATCAGTAGACTTTTGAGTTGTATTTATTGACTAGCGATGCTGACTAGTGAGTAGGTTGTTGTACCCTTTTTGCTTTTACTTTCGAAGCGTCTTTACGCTTGTACTACCTAAAACTTTTGATCTATATATCAGTACCTTTTCCTTTCCAACACTGTCATTTACTTTATTGCACCTGTTTTACTTTACCTTATTTATTGCACCAGTATATCCTGTGATACCATGTACCCTGTTTTCCATAACTGTTTATATTTTGTAAAGAAGCATGCAATTTACTTAGTTACAACTATTTTCAAAAAGAGATATTTCTATTTCACAAAACTTTTCTTTTATACAAAGATTTGATTCAAAAGCTAAATAAATTGATTGATTCTTTACAGAAAATGCCTCCCAGAAGAAATACCCGCACCAACACCCAGAATGAAGAAACCAACAACAACAACAATAACAACCAAAATGATATAAACCAGAATGTGAACCCAGGACCCATGGACCTAGCAATAGCCCAGATTCTTCAAATCTTGGCCCAATAAACAGTTCACCTGGCACAACAACAGCAGAGACAGACCAATCCCCAGGTAACTTTCAAAACTTTTCAGGCAGTAAACCCACCAGAATTCAAGGGTTCCTTAGAGCCAATTGAAGAAAATGTGTGGTTAAAGGAAATAGAGAAGGGTTTTGCCTTGGTAAAAGTGAAAGAGGAGCAGAAGGTTGAATTTGCAAGTTACTATCTGAAGAATGAGGCCACCTATTGGTGGGAAATGGTGAAAACATTGGAAAGCACAGATGTTATTACTTGGGAAAGGTTTAAGGAATTTTTTTTAGAAAAGTATTTTCCTCAGTTTGTTCAAGATCAAATGGAGCTGAAGTTTTTAGAATTAAAGCAAGGGAACATGTCGGTAACAGATTATGAGGGGAAGTTTGAGGAATTGTCAAGGTATGTGCCGTCGTATGTTGATACTGATAGAAAGAAAGCTAAGAGATTCCAGCAAGGCTTGAAGCCATGGATCAGAGGGAAGGTAGCTATTTTTGAATTGGATACCTATGCCGGGGTTGTACAGAAAGCTATGATCGCAGAGACAGAGAGTGAGATGTTCCAGAAAGAAAAGGAAAGCAAGAATAGGAAAGTTGAGGGAAGTGAGGGTCAGTCACAAACAGGGAAGTTTCTAAATTTTAAGAAGGGCAAGTTTCAGCCAGGGAGAAATTTTAATTTCAGGAGACAAAATGCAGGAGACGGAGGCCAGGGCAATCGTTCAGCTAATGTGAATCAGCCGAATCAGTTGAGATTAACCTTTCCAGATTGTCAAGTATGTGGAAAGAAGCATGGAGGAGTTTGTAACAAGTTGAATGTGGTATGTTTTAAATGCAACCAGAAAGGGCACTACTTGAGGGAGTGCCAAAATCAGCTAGCAAGAGAGCCAGCAAATAAGGATCAGCCTATCCGTAATCCAGCAGTGAAAGTTCCAGTCATTGGATTTACATGCTTTAAATGTGGGAAGCCAGGACATATGGCCAGGGATTGCAAGACACCAACCCCAGTCAGTAATGCATTAAGGATTATGGAATCTACCCCAACAGTGAATGAGACTCCGAGGGCTAGAGTTTTTGACATGTCGGTGAAGGATGCGATCCAGGATACGGATTTCGTGGCAGGTACGCTTAATGTGAATTCTTTATATGCCAAAGTGTTAATAGATTCGGGAGCAACTCGATCGTTTGTTTCACAAGATTTTGTTAGTAAGTTAAATTATCCAGTTGCGTATTTAAATGAAATAATGACTGTGGAATTAGCAAATCAAGAACGTGTAACTGTTAACCAAGTTTGTGGGAATTGTGAGATTGAGATTTCTGGTAGTAAGTTTTGTGTAGATTTGATACCGTTTAAGTTAGGAGAATTTGACGTTATATTAGGAATGGATTGGTTATCTAAGCATGATGCTCAGATAGATTGTCGAAATAAGAAAGTAATGGTGAAAACACCAGATAAAAGAATAGTAACGTTCAAGGGACAGAAGCAGGTAAAGAATTTCTTAACGATGATTCAAGCCAAGAAGTTACTACGACAAGGATGTGAGCATTTCGTAGCATATGTGATCAACAGAAGTCAGGAGCCAGCAAAACTTGAAGATATTCCAGTTATAAATGAATTTCCAGACGTATTTCCTGACGAGTTACCAGGACTTCCTCCAGATAGAGAAATTGAATTTGCAATCGACTTAGCACCTGGAACCGAACCAGTATCCAAGGCCCCGTATAGAATGGCGCCCGTTGAGATGAAAGAGTTAGCAAAACAATTGCAAGAGCTGTTAGAGAAAGGAGTAATTAGACCCAGCGTATCCCCGTGGGGTGCACCGGTATTATTTGTCAAGAAGAAGGATGGAAGCATGAGACTGTGCATCGACTATAGGGAGCTCAACAAGTTGACGATCAAGAATAAGTATCCGTTACCCAGAATTGATGATTTGTTTGACCAATTGAAGGGAGCCAAGTATTTCTCCAAAATCGATTTAAGATCGGGATACCATCAACTGAAGATCAAACCAGAAGATATACCAAAGACAGCTTTCAGAACAAGGTATGGGCATTACAAGTTTTTAGTGATGTCTTTTGGATTGACCAACGCCCCAGCAGCGTTTATGGACCTGATGAACAGAATTTTCAAGGAATATTTGGACAAGTTCGTTATAGTATTTATAGACGATATTTTGATCTATTCAAAGACGGAGGAGGATCATGCGGAACATTTAAGGACAGCTTTGGAGATTTTAAGGAAAAAGAAGTTATATGCTAAATTGTCGAAGTGTGAGTTTTGGCTACAGGAAGTTCAGTTCTTAGGACACATAGTCAGTAACGAAGGGATCAAAGTGGACCCGGCAAAGATCGAGGCAATTACGAATTGGGAAAGACCGAGAACACCCACTGAGGTAAGAAGTTTCTTGGGATTGGCAGGATATTATCGACGATTTGTTCAGGATTTCTCAAGAATTGCAACACCATTGACAAAGCTTACACGAAAGAATGAAAAGTTTATATGGAATGACAAGTGCGAAGAAAGTTTTCAGGAATTGAAGCGGAGATTAATCACAACACCTGTTTTGTCACTTCCAGACGATCAAGGGAATTTCGTAATTTATAGCGATGCTTCTTACAAATGATTAGGATGTGTTCTTATGCAGCACGACAAGGTGATTGCGTATGCGTCAAGGCAATTGAGACCACACGAACAGAAGTACCCTACTCATGATTTGGAGTTAGCAGCTATAGTTTTCGCTTTGAAGATTTGGAGACATTATTTGTATGGAGAAAAGTGTGAGATTTTCACGGATCACAAAAGTTTGAAATATATATTTACCCAGAAGGAACTTAATATGAGACAAAGGAGATGGTTATAATTGATCAAAGATTATGATTGCTCGATTAATTATCATCCCGGTAAGGCGAACGTTGTAGCAGATGAGTTAAGTCGGAAGGAAAAGTTAAATGTGTTATCCATACCTGAAGAGATATATAAAGAATTTCAAAAATTGGAATTGGAGATTAGAATTTGCAAGCCTGAGGAAGCAAAAGTGTACGGTATGATTTTCCAACCGGAGTTATTGAAGAAAATAAAGAAATGCCAGAAAGAGGTAATGGATCAAGATATAAATAGTTTGGTAGGTGAGGAATTATGCACGCAACAAGATGATCAAGGTATTCTTAGGTTTTCTTCAAGAATTTGGATTCCACCAGTAACGGAGCTGAAAAATGAAATTTTACAAGAGGCACATAGTTCAAGATATTCCATCCATCCAGGGAGTACCAAAATGTACAGAGATTTAAAGAAGAATTATTGGTGGCCAAATATGAAGAGGGAAATTGCGGAATGGGTTAGCAAATGCTATACCTGTCAGAAAGTTAAAGCAGAGCATCAGAGACCAAGCGGATTGCTAGAGCCATTGGAGATTCCAGAGTGGAAGTGGGAACATATTGCCATGGATTTCATAGTTGGATTACCAAGGACAAGGGCTAATCATGATGCCATTTGGGTTATAGTAGATAGACTTACCAAGTCAGCTCATTTTCTGCCTATAAATGAAAGATTTTCGCTCGACAAGTTAGTTCATATGTACTTGAAAGAGATCGTAGTTCGTCATGGAGTTCTAGTGTCTATTGTATCTGATCGAGATCCAAGATTTAATTCAAGATTTTGGAAGAGTTTTCAAGAATGTTTGGGAACAAGATTGAATATGAGTACGGCCTATCACCCCCAAACGGATGGCCAAAGTGAAAGAACGATCCAGACAATCGAGGACATGCTACGTGTTTGTGCTATTGATTTCAAAGGAAGTTGGGATGAACATTTACCCCTAGTAGAGTTTGCTTATAACAACAGTTATCACGCCAGTATTGGGATGCCACCTTATGAAGCCCTTTATGGACGCAAATGTAGATCTCCAGTATATTGGGACGAAGTAGGAGAACGCAAAATACTCGGACCCGAATTGGTGCAGCAGACAAAGGAAGTTGTTGAAATTATCCAGAAAAGATTAATAGCCGCACAAGATCGTCAAAGGAAATATGCAGACCAGTCAAGAAAAGACATGGAATTTGAAGAAGGAAGCTTGGTATTATTGAAAGTATCACCGTGGAAAGGACTAACGAGGTTTGGGAAGAAAGGGAAGCTAAACCCAAGATATGTCGGACCTTTTGAAATCCTAAAGCATATTGGCAAGGTAGCTTACGAGTTGGCGTTACCTCCGCACATGGAGCACATTCACAATGTTTTTCACATATCAATGCTTAAGAAATATAATCCAGACTCCAGGCATATAATAGAATATGAGCCAATAGAACTTCAAGCAGATTTATCTTATGTAGAGAGTCTGATAGAGATTCTAGAGGAAAGAGAGAAAGTATTGAGAAATAAAGTGGTAAAGTTAGTAAGATTATTGTGGAGAAACCCAAAGGTTGAATAGTCAACTTGGGAGTTAGAAAGTGATATGAGAGAAAAGTACCCTCAATTGTTTTCTTAGAGATTCTGAGGACAGAATCCTTTTAAGGGGGGAAGGATGTAATATTTGGGATATATCGTGTAATTATTTTTGCTATTATATAATTATTATGTGTGTTCAGTATCTATTCTGTGAGCTAATTGTTAAGTGTTATCTATACTTGAATATTCAAAAATAATATTAATTGAGTACTTTAATTTTTATATGTTCAAAATAAAATATAGATAATTGTCATATCTTCCTAATTATTTTTATGTTGGTTTATGGATTTATAAGAATCATATAAAATTTCTAAAATCTTTTTCCGGGTAATTAAAATCTGTTTTATAAAAACGGGAACCAACCGACGTCAACCGTTGTTACGTTTTTGGAACCCGAAACTCTTTCGAGAACTCCTTCCTAACCCAATTGTAATATTCCGAGCATATTTCCATGTTTCGACTTTTTCGATCCGGCGTACGGTTTGTCCTGCGCGGGTCCCGGCGCAACATTTTTGATACAATATTCGTTTCAGTAAATCAATAAAACCCGTATTTTCGATAAACGGGAGCTTTTTATTAAACTATCATAATTATCACTTCGTAATACGTGTAACTAGGCGCTAAGACCAAGACCGCAGTACAAATTGTACTGATTTGGATAATTATCCCGAAAACCGATACCGTTTGGATCAGTTTTTACAAATAAACGTACCGTTTTATATCCGGAATGATCCAACGCGATACAAATTTTCCGTAATTATAAATAGCCTTTTACCGTATTTTATTTCATATCAAAATCATTTGCAGATAGTTAATTATATAATTTTCAGAGAAAAGCCCTAATTTCCTAAAACTGTTCTAAGAATCAAAAGCAAAACGAAGGCGTTACCGATCTCTGTTTTCAAAGCTTGAGTAACCAAAACGAAGGATTTGAAGTGTTCTATCAGATTCTGAGCTTTGTTTCACTGCAGAAATCAAGGTTATTTTTCTAAAAATTTATTTATTTTCGAATTTATTTTATTAAAAATATGAATTTTTGTTCGGATGATTGTTTATATGATTTGATGATTGCATGTTGTAGAGCTTGTTTTCCTGATGATTTTCATATGTCATACGTTTGATTTGGAGTTCAATAACATGTTCAAATTTGAGTTTGATTTTCGAATTTCAAAATTAGGGTTTATAACCCGTATGAATGTTCTTAATTTAAATTTGGGGGTTTCTTATTCTGTGATAGATTGATGTTATGTTATAGTGGGTTGTGTTCTCTGTGAAATTTGTAATCTAGTCGTATAAGTTTCATGAACCAACGAGGTCTATAGAGAAGGGAGTTGTGTTTTGAAGTTTTCCGATGTACGCCGGAAACTGGAAAACTTCACGGCCAAATTCCGGCCAACTCAGGGATTGTTAGGATGAATTGATTGCATGGTTGTGTTCCTGATGTTGTGTAGATGTGATCTGGAGGTGTTGGTGGGGTGAGGACGCCGGGAACGTGTTCTCCGGCGAACCCGACTGTTTTCCGGCGAAGGGCTGGAAAATTACAGTTTAGTACCCCAACTTTTGAAAACGATGCAGTTAGGTCCCTGAAGTTTCCAGACTTTGCAAATTTAGGATTCCTGTTTATAAAATGTTTAAAAATCATATTTCCTATTTATTTTTATTATAAAAATTCATTTTTAAATTCTGAAAATTCTAAAAATTATTATTTTAATTCTGAAAATTATTTTTAATTCACAAATAAATCTAAATTAATTAGTTAATTAATTTCAGTTAATTTATAATTGATTAATTGGTCAATTAATTTGAAAATTAATTGATTAATTGATTTAATTAATTATTAATTGATTTTAATTAATTATTTAATTAGATTTAATTATTTAAAAATGATTTAAAAATTCTGAAAAATAGTTTCGAGCTTTAAAATATTATTCTAAATTATTTCCAAGGCTCGATAATTATTCTAAAATTATTTCGGAGCCAGAATGGGCCAACCGAACCCTGTTTATTAACCCGAAATTGATCCAACGACCCGTTTTAATTCCGAAAAATGTTTTAAAAATCATTTTAAATACCAGAAAGCCTATTTATGACCCGAGATTTCTTTATAAATAATATATCATTGATTACGTGATGTATTATGTGCTATATGTGACTTGTTAATTGACTATCGGTCTATATATTCGGTGTTTACTTGATTATTGCATAACTTTCAATCCGTTAATCGGATTTGGGTAAAACGAAGGGTAGATAGAAGTATGTGTTGAATAGAATTCCATGAGTAAATTATTGATAGATGCTTATGATATGTGAGTAGAAGAGGCAAGACGTAGGAAAGGGAAACAGGTAGTTGAGGAGTAAAACGGTTGTGATTGGAAGCGAGTGCAGTGTAGTAAACTAATACCAGGCAAGTGTTCTGAACTTTCTCGAGATATTGTAGTTGTAATATCCGGGATATATCGTGTAATTATTTTTGCTATTATATAATTATTATGTGTGTTCAGTATCTATTCTGTGAGCTAATTGTTAAGTGTTATCTGTACTTGAATCTTCAAAAATAATATTAATTGAGTACTTTAATTTTTATATGTTCAAAATAAAATATAGATAATTGTCATATCTTCCTAATTATTTTTATGTTGGTTTATGGATTTATGAGAATCATATGAAATTTCTAAAATCTTTTTCCGGGTAATTAAAATCTATTTTATAAAAACGGGAACCAACCGACGTCAACCGTTGTTACGTTTTTGGAACCCGAAACACTTTCGAGAACTCCTTCCTAACCTACTTGTAATATTCTGAGCATATTCCATGTTTCGACTTTTTCGATCCGGCGTACGGTTTGTCCTGCGCGGGTCCCGGCGTAACATTTTCGATATAATATTCGTTTCGGTAAATCAATAAAACCCGTATTTTCGATAAACGGGAGCTTTTTATTAAACTATCACAATTATCACTTCGTAATACGTGTAACCAGGCGCTGAGACCAAGACCGCTGTACAAATTGTACTGATTTGGATAATTATCCCGAAAACCGATACCGTTTGGATCAGTTTGTACAAATAAACGTACCGTTTTATATCCGGAATGATCCAACGGGATACAAATTTTCCGTAATTATAAATAGCCTTTTACCGTATTTTATTTCGTATCAAAATCATTTGCAGATAGTTAATTATATAATTTTCAGAGAAAAGCCCTAATTTCCTAAAACTGTTCTAAGAATCAAACAGCAAAACGAAGGCGTTACCGATCTCTGTTTTCAAAGCTTGAGTAACCAAAACGAAGGATTTGAAGTGTTCTATCAGATTCTGAGC
Source organism: Apium graveolens (assembly GCF_009905375.1). NCBI lineage: Eukaryota > Viridiplantae > Streptophyta > Magnoliopsida > Apiales > Apiaceae > Apium > Apium graveolens. Next base: position 170,732,824 of record NC_133656.1, read on the forward strand.
TTTGTTTCACTGCAAAAATCAAGGTTATTTTTCTAAAAATTTATTTATTTTCGAATTTATTTTATTAAAAATATGAATTTTTGTTCGGATGATTGTTTGTATGATTTGATGATTGCATGTTGTAGAGCTTGTTTTCCTGATGATTTTCATATGTCATACGTCTGATTTGGAGTTCAATAACATGTTCAAATTTGAGTTTGATTTTCGAATTTCAAAATTAGGGTTTATAACCTGTATGAATGTTCTTAATTGAAATTTGGGGGTTTCTTATTCTGTGATAGATTGATGTTGTGTTATAGTGGGTTGTGTTCTCTGTGAAATTTGCAATCTAGTCGTATAAGTTTCTTGAACCAACGAGGTCTGTAGAGAAGGGAGTTGTGTTTTGAAGTTTTCCGATGTTCGCCGGAAACTGGAAAACTTCACGGCCAAATTCCGGCCAACTCAGGGATTGTTAGGATGAATTGATTGCATGGTTGTGTTCCTGATGTTGTGTAGATGTGATCTGGAGGTGTTGGTGGGGTGAGGACGCCGGGAACGTGTTCTCCGGCGAACCCGACTGTTTTCCGGCGAAGGGCTGGAAAATTACAGTTTAGTACCCCAACTTTTGAAAACGATGCAGTTAGGTTCCTGAAGTTTCCAGACTTTGAAAATTTAGGATTCCTGTTTATAAAATGTTTAAAAATCATATTTCCTATTTATTTTTATTATAAAAATTCATTTTTAAATTCTGAAAATTCTAAAAATTATTATTTTAATTCTGAAAATTATTTCTAATTCACAAATAAATCTAAATTAATTAGTTAATTAATTTCAGTTAATTTATAATTGATTAATTGATTTAATTAATTATTAATTGATTTTAATTAATTATTTAATTAGATTTAATTATTTAAAAATGATTTAAAAATTCTGAAAAATAGTTTCGAGCTTTAAAATATTATTCTAAATTATTTCCAAGGCTCGATAATTATTCTAAAATTATTCGGAGCCAGAATGGGCCAACCGAACCCTGTTTATTAACCCGAAATTGATCCAACGACCCGTTTTAATTCCGAAAAATGTTTTAAAAATCATTTTAAATACCAGAAAGCCTATTTATGACCCGAGATTTCTATATAAATAATATATCATTGATTACGTGATGTATTATGTGCTATATGTGATTTGTTACTTGACTATCGGTCTATATATTCGGTGTTTACTTGATTATTGCATAACTTTCAATCCGTTAATCGGATTTGGGTAAAACGAAGGGTAGATAAAAGTATGTGTTGAATAGAATTCCGTGAGTAAATTATTGATAGATGCTTATGATATGTGAGCAGAAGAGGCAAGACGTAGAAAAGGGAAACAGGTAGTTGAGGAGTAAAACGGTTGTGATTGGAAGCGAGTGCAGTGTAGTAAGCTAATACCAGGCAAGTGTTCTGAACTTTCTCGAGATATTGTAGTACTTGATAATCCTGTGATATTGCAAGTGCTTTGAAGCACAGAAACCTAAATCCTGATTTCAGTTATTGTTCTTGAGCCATGAATCATATTCTTTCTAATCCATTGATTATTGTATACCCAAACAAGAACCACAAATCTACGATACTACTCCACAAATACATACAAACTAAATACTAGACACTGAAATAAACTATTATATACTCAACCCATGGTATCTTATACTTTGAATGACCAAATCCTTGAAACCTTGAAACGTTGATTCCTTTGTTATCCAATTCTTTCATTACCCAGCATCCAAGCTTTTAAATTGCCTTATTGATCCCTAAAAGGATTGAAACCCTTTCATTGTTAAACATTTATTGTTGTTAATGATTTCGGTTATTGTTTATTATTGCATATTCTGTTATTATGTTAGAATTGGATTGTTTTTATAAAATTGTGGACCAGATTCGTGGTCAGACCATATAATGGTCAAGTTAGGCCAACGTGTGCCTTGGATCCAGTAGTTAGAGCAATGCCGTGTGCCTTGCTCGGGGTTAGTGCGTGACTGATCAGCAGCCTAACCTTGATTTTTTTAAATTAAAAGTATAATATCCAATTCTAAATCATAATCCATTGTTCACTTGATATCATAACCATATTCACCTGATGATCCTTATTCTCAGTTTTGTCATTTTGACTTGCTGAGCTAGTTAGCTCATTTATGCGATGTTGTTTATATTCTTTCCAGTTAAAAAGGAACCAGTTGGTAAAGAGGATCCCCAGTCCAGCGCGAGAGCTAGGGGTTCAGGTTGAGAAAGCTGAGCTAGTAGGCTTCTTTTGGAATAATTTAAGTTTGTAAAAGTTTGTAATAATGTTTAATACTCAGTTTGAATTTGAAATAGTTGGGATTTGAACGGTTTGTAATATATTAGTGTGTTTGGCTTGTGTGCATACTTTAACCTGTTGCGGTCCGTGTTGGTTGGTAAGTTGGGTCATTGCATATATTATTATTATCTTTATTATTGTTATAAGCAGGTTATAATTAAGGTGTGTGTGTGGACCCCAAACTTCTGATCCGGGTTTGGTGGGCGCCACAATAGTACTTGATAATCCTGTGATATTGCAAGTGCTTTGAAGCACAGAAACCTAGATCCTGATTTTAGTTATTGTTCTTGAGCCATGAATCATATTCTTTCTAATCCATTGATTATTGTATACCCAAACAAGAACCACAAATCTACGATACTACTCCACAAATACATATAAACTAAATACCAGACACTGAAATAAACTATTATATACTCAACCCATGGTATCTTATACTTTGAAAGACCAAATCCTTGAAACCTTGAAACGTTGATTCCTTTGTTATCCAATTCTTTCATTACCCAGCATCCAAGCTTTTAAATTGCCTTATTGATCCCTAAAAGGATTGAAACCCTTTCATTGTTAAACATTTATTGTTGTTAATGATTTCGTTATTGTTTATTATTGCATATTCTGTTATTATGTTAGAATTGGATTGTTTTTATAAAATTGTGGACCAGATTCGTGGTCAGACCATATAATGGTCAAGTTAGGCCAATATGTGCCTTGGATCCAGTAGTTAGAGCAATGCTGTGTGCCTTGCTCGGGGTTAGTGCGTGACTGATCAGTAGCCTAACCTTGATTTTTTTAAATTAAAATTATAATATCCAATTCTAAATCATAATCCATTGTTCACTTGATATTATAACCATATTCACCTGATGATCCTTATTCTCAGTTTTGTCATTGTGACTTGCTGAGCTAGTTAACTCATTTGTGCGATGTTGTTTATATTCTTTCCAGTTAAAAAGGAACCAGTTGGTAAAGAGGATCCCCAGTCCAGCGCGAGAGCTAGGGGTTCAGGTTGAGAAAGCTGAGCTAGTAGGCTTCTTTTGGAATAATTTAAGTTTGTAAAAGTTTGTAATAATGTTTAATACTCAGTTTGAATTTAAAATAGTTGGGATTTGAACGGTTTGTAATATATTAGTGTGTTTGGCTTGTGTGCATACTTTAACCTGTTGCGGTCCGTGGTGGTTGGTAAGTAGGGTCATTGCATATATTATTATTATCTTTATTATTGTTATAAGCAGGTTATAATTAAGGTGTGTGTGTTGACCCCAAACTTCTGACCCGGGTTTGGAGGGCGCCACAGGTTTGGTATCAAAGCTACAGGTTATAAGTCACTGACACAAGCCTAGGTTGACAGGAATGGGTAGAGGGATAGGATTAGAAGTAAGGTATAGGATGATAGAACGTCGAGAGGTTGAGTGTTATGGTATAACCGGTATTAGTATAGTTTGCGTCGTGGTACGAGATTCTTATATTACGATATGATTTCAGATAGCAGAGATGGCCGACTCTTTTATTCCCGTATCAGCTGATCACTCAGAGCCTTCAGTTGGAGCACCAGCATCGGATCCACGTCCTGTTATTCCACCAGCATTGGCTATTCTACCTCCACCGGTGTTGCAGCCCGTACCATTACAGGCTATTCCACCTCCAGGCATGAGGCCACCTATTAGAGGACCCCCACCTTCTGATTCAGGCTTTACTAGTCATTCAGTCACAGGAGTACCTTTCCAGTTCTCTTCCTATCCTGTCCCATATCATCAGTTTGAGGCTTGCCTTATGGAGCAGCGATTCCTATAGGGTCAGATCCAGGAGTTATTGCATATCATGCGTACCAGAGAGATGGGGAGTGGTGAGAGGCGACTTAGGGAGAGGCTCCAGGCGTTTCGTAGAGCAGCTGCTGTAAGGATTGCTGAGGCTACACATGAGGACATCACCCCTGATTTCCTAGTGGAGTGGGCTAAGTGGGTTCTAGAGGAGCTTGAGGAGATAGGAGGTCCAGATTTGCCATGAGTTAGAGATTTTGAGATGGAGATGCTGAGCAGTGTTATTATGGTTATGTAGTATGGACAGTAGTGTGTAGTGTGTATCAGTAGACTTTTGAGTTGTATTTATAGACTAGCGATGCTGACTAGTGAGTAGGTTGTTGTACCCTTTTTGCTTTTACTTTCGAAGCGTCTTTACGCTTGTACTACCTAAAACTTTTGATCTATATATCAGTACCTTTTCCTTTCCAACACTGTCATTTACTTTATTGCACCTGTTTTACTTTACCTTATTTATTGCACCAGTATATCCTGTGATACCATGTACCCTGTTTTCCATAACTGTTTATATTCTGTAAAGAAGCATGCAATTTACTTAGTTACAACTGTTTTCAAAAAGAGATATTTCTATTTCATAAACTTTTCTTTTATACAAAGATTTGATTCAAAAGCTAAATAAATTGATTGATTCATTACAGAAAATGCTTCCCAGAAGAAATACACGCACCAACACCCAGAATGAAGAAACCAACAACAACAACAATAACAACCAAAATGATATAAACCAGAATGTGAACCCAGGACCCATGAACCCAGCAATAGCCCAGATTCTTCAAATCTTGGCCCAATAAACAGTTCACCTGGCACAACAACAGCAGAGACAGACCAATCCCCAGGTAACTTTCAAAACTTTGGAGATTTTAAGGAAAAAGAAGTTATATGCTAAATTCTCGAAGTGTGAGTTTTGGCTACAGGAAGTTCAGTTCTTAGGACACATAGTCAGTAACGAAGGGATCAAAGTGGACCCGGCAAAGATCGAGGCAATTACGAATTGGGAAAGACCGAGAACACCCACTGAGGTAAGAAGTTTCTTGGGATTGGCAGGATATTATCGACGATTTGTTCAGGATTTCTCAAGAATTGCAACACCATTGACAAAGCTTACATGAAAGAATGAAAAGTTTATATGGAATGACAAGTGCGAAGAAAGTTTTCAGGAATTGAAGCGGAGATTAATCACAACACCTATTTTGTCACTTCCAGACGATCAAGGGAATTTCGTAATTTATAGCGATGCTTCTTACAAAGGATTATGATGTGTTCTTATGCAGCACGACAAGGTGATTGCGTATGCGTCAAGGCAATTGAAACCACACGAACAGAAGTACCCTACTCATGATTTGGAGTTAGCAGCTATAGTTTTCGCTTTGAAGATTTGGAGACATTATTTGTATGGAGAAAAGTGTGAGATTTTCACGGATCACAAAAGTTTGAAATATATATTTACCCAGAAGGAACTTAATATGAGACAAAGGAGATGGTTAGAATTGATCAAAGATTATGATTGCTCGATTAATTATCATCCGGGTAAGGCGAACGTTGTAGCAGATGCGTTAAGTCGGAAGGAAAAGTTAAATGTATTATCCGTACCTGAAGAGATATATAAAGAATTTCAAAAATTGGAATTGGAGATTAGAATTTGCAAGCCTGAGGAAGCAAAAGTGTACGGTATGATTTTCCAACCGGAGTTATTGAAGAAAATAAAGAAATGCCAGAAAGAGGTAATGGATCAAGATATAAATAGTTTGGTAGGTGAGGAATTATGCACGCAACAAGATGATCAAGGTATTCTTAGGTTTTCTTCAAGAATTTGGATTCCACTAGTAACGGAGCTGAAAAATGAAATTTTACAAGAGGCACATAGTTCAAGATATTCCATCCATCCAGGGAGTACCAAAATGTACAGAGATTTAAAGAAGAATTATTGGTGGCCAAATATGAAGAGGGAAATTGCGGAATGGGTTAGCAAATGCTATACCTGTCAGAAAGTTAAAGCAGAGCATCAGAGACCAAGCGGATTGCTACAGCCATTGGAGATTCCAGAGTGGAAGTGGGAACATATTGCCATGGATTTCATAGTTGGATTACCAAGGACAAGGGCTAATCATGATGCCATTTGGGTTATAGTAGATAGACTTACCAAGTCAGCTCATTTTCTGCCTATAAATGAAAGATTTTCGCTCGACAAGTTAGTTCATATGTACTTGAAAGAGATCATAGTTCGTCATGGAGTTCCAGTGTCTATTGTATCTGATCGAGATCCAAGATTTAATTCAAGATTTTGGAAGAGTTTTTAAGAATGTTTGGGAACAAGATTGAATATGAGTACGGCCTATCACCCCCAAACGGATGGCCAAAGTGAAAGAACGATCCAGACAATCGAGGACATGCTACGTGTTTGTGCTATTGATTTCAAAGGAAGTTGGGACGAGCATTTACCCCTAGTAGAGTTTGCTTATAACAACAGTTATCACGCCAGTATTGGGATGCCACCTTATGAAGCCCTTTATGGACGCAAATATAGATCTCCAGTATATTGGGACGAAGTAGGAGAACGCAAAATACTCGGACCCGAATTGGTGCAGCAGATAAAGGAAGTTGTTGAAATTATCCAGAAAAGATTAATAGCCGCACAAGATCGTCAAAGGAAATATGCAGACCAGTCAAGAAAAGACATGGAATTTGAAGAAGGAAGCTTGGTATTATTGAAAGTATCACCGTGGAAAGGACTAACGAGGTTTGGGAAGAAAGGGAAGCTAAACCCAAGATATGTCGGACCTTTTGAAATCCTAAAGCGTATTGGCAAGGTAGCTTACGAGTTGGCGTTACCTCCGCACATTGAGCACATTCACAATGTTTTTCACATATCAATGCTTAAGAAATATAATCCAGACTCCAGGCATATAATAGAATATGAGCCAATAGAACTTCAAGTAGATTTATCTTATGTAGAGAGTCCGATAAAGATTCTAGAGGAAAGAGAGAAAGTATTGAGAAATAAAGTGGTAAAGTTAGTAAGAGTATTGTGGAGAAACCCAAAGGTTGAAGAGTCAACCTGGGAGTTAGAAAGTGATATGAGAGAAAAGTACCCTCAATTGTTTTCTTAGAGATTCTGAGGACAGAATCCTTTTAAGGGGGAAGGATGTAATATCCGGGATATATCGTGTAATTATTTTTGCTATTATATAATTATTATGTGTGTTCAGTATCTATTCAGTGAGCTAATTGTTAAGTGTTATCTGTACTTGAATATTCAAAAATAATATTAATTGAGCACTTTAATTTTTATATGTTCAAAATAAAATATAGATAATTGTCATATCTTCCTAATTATTTTTATATTGGTTATGGATTTATAAGAATCATATGAAATTTCTAAAATATTTTTCCGGGTAATTAAAATCTATTTTATAAAAACGGAAACCAACCAACGTCAACCGTTGTTACGTTTTTGGAACCCGAAACTCTTTCGAGAACTCCTTCCTAACCTACTTGTAATATTCCGAGCATATTCCATGTTTCGACTTTTTCGATCCGGCGTACGGTTTGTCCTGCGCGGGTCCCGGCGTAACATTTTCGATACAATATTTGTTTCAGTAAATCAATAAAACCCGTATTTTCGATAAACGGGAGCTTTTTATTAAACTATCACAATTATCACTTCGTAATACGTGTAACCAGGCGCTGAGACCAAGACCGCAGTACAAATTGTACTGATTTGGATAATTATCCCGAAAACCGATACCGTTTGGATCAATTTTTACAAATAAACGTATCGTTTTATATCCGGAATGATCCAACGGGATACAAATTTTCCGTAATTATAAATAGCCTTTTACCGTATTTTATTTCGTATCAAAATCATTTGCAGATAGTTAATTATATAATTTTCAGAGGGAAGCCCTAATTTCCTAAAACTGTTCTAAGAATCAAACAGCAAAATGAAGGCGTTATCGATATCTGTTTTCAAAGCTTGAGTAACCAAAACGAAGAATTTGAAGTGTTCTATCAGATTCTGAGCTTTGTTTCACTGCAGAAATCAAGGTTATTTTTCTAAAAATTTATTTATTTTCGAATTTATTTTATTAAAAATATGAATTTTTGTTCGGATGATTGTTTGTATAATTTGATGATTACATATTGTAGAGCTTGTTTTCCTGATGATTTTCATGTCATACGTCTGATTTGGAGTTCAATAACATGTTCAAATTTGAGTTTGATTTTCGAATTTCAAAATTAGGGTTTATAACCCGTATGAATGTTCTTAATTGAAATTTGGGGGTTTCTTATTCTGTGATAGATTGATGTTGTGTTATAGTGGGTTGTGTTCTCTGTGAAATTTGCAATGTAGTCGTATAAGTTTCATGAACCAACGAGGTCTGTAGAGAAGGGAGTTGTGTTTTGAAGTTTTCCGATGTTCGCCGGAAACTGGAAAACTTCACGGCCAAATTCCGGCCAACTCAGGGATTGTTAGGATGAATTGATTGCATGGTTGTGTTCCTGATGTTGTGTAGATGTGATCTGGAGGTGTTGGTGGGGTGAGGACGCCGGGAACGTGTTCTCCGGCGAACCCGACTGTTTTCCGGCGAAGGGCTGGAAAATTACAGTTTAGTACCCCAACTTTTGAAAACGATGCAGTTAGGTCCTTGAAGTTTCCAGACTTTGCAAATTTAGGATTCCTGTTTATAAAATGTTTAAAAATCATATTTCCTATTTATTTTTATTATAAAAATTCATTTTTAAATTCTGAAAATTCTAAAAATTATTATTTTAATTCTGATAATTATTTTTAATTCACAAATAAATCTAAATTAATTAGTTAATTAATTTCAGTTAATTTATAATTGATTAATTGGTCAATTAATTCAAAAATTAATTGATTAATTGATTTAATTAATTATTAATTAATTTTAATTAATTATTTAATTAGATTTAATTATTTAAAAATGATTTAAAAATTCTGAAAAATAGTTTCGAGCTTTAAAATATTATTCTAAATTATTTCCAAGGCTCGATAATTATTCTAAAATTATTCGGAGCCAGAATGGGCCAACCGAACCCTGTTTATTAACCCGAAATTGATCCAACGACCCGTTTTAATTCCGAAAAATGTTTTAAAAATCATTTTAAATACCAGAAAGCCTATTTATGACCCGAGATTTCTTTATAAATAATATATCATTGATTACGTGATGTATTATGTGTTATATATGAGTTGTTAATTGACTATCGGTCTATATATTCGGTGTTTAATTGATTATTGCATAACTTTCAATCCGTTAATCGGATTTGGGTAAAACGAAGGGTAGATAGAAGTATGTGTTGAATAGAATTCCATGAGTAAATTATTGATAGATGCTTATGATATGTGAGCAGAAGAGGCAAGACGTAGGAAAGGGAAATAGGTAGTTGAGGAGTAAAACGGTTGTGATTGGAAGCGAGTGCAGTGTAGTAAGCTAATACCAGGCAAGTGTTCTGAACTTTCTCGAGATATTGTAGTACTTGATAATCCTGTGATATTGCAAGTGCTTTGAAGCACAGAAACCTAAATCCTGATTTCAGTTATTGTTCTTGAGCCATGAATCATATTCTTTCTAATCCATTGATTATTGTATACCCAAATAAGAACCACAAATCTACGATACTACTCCACAAATACATACAAACTAAATACCAGACACTGAAATAAACTATTATATACTCAACCCATGGTATCTTATACTTTGAAAGACCAAATCCTTGAAACCTTGAAACGTTGATTCCTTTGTTATCCAATTCTTTCATTACCCAGCATCCAAGCTTTTAAATTGCCTTATTGATCCCTAAAAGGATTGAAACCCTTTCATTGTTAAACATTTATTGTTGTTAATGATTTCGGTTATTGTTTATTATTGCATATTCTGTTATTATGTTAGAATTGGATTGTTTTTATAAAATTGTGGACCAGATTCGTGGTCAGACCATATAATGGTCAAGTTAGGCCAATGTGTGCCTTGGATCCAGTAGTTAGAGCAATGCTGTGTGCCTTGCTCGGGGTTAGTGCGTGACTGATCAGCAGCCTAACCTTGATTTTTTTAAATTAAAAGTATAATATCCAATTCTAAATCATAATCCATTGTTCACTTGATATCATAACCATATTCACCTGATGATCCTTATTCTCAGTTTTGTCATTGTGATTTGCTGAGCTAGTTAGCTCATTTGTGCGATGTTGTTTATATTCTTTCCAGTTAAAAAGGAACTAGTTGTTAAAGAGGATCCCCAGTCCAGCGCGAGAGCTAGGGGTTCAGGTTGAGAAAGCTGAGCTAGTAGGCTTCTTTTGGAATAATTTAAGTTTGTAAAAGTTTGTAATAATGTTTAATACTCAGTTTGAATTTGAAATAGTTGGGATTTGAACGGTTTGTAATATATTAGTGTGTTTGGCTTGTGTGCATACTTTAACCTGTTGCGGTCCATGGTGGTTGGTAAGTAGGGTCATTGCATATATTATTATTATCTTTATTATTGTTATAAGCAGGTTATAATTAAGGTGTGTGTGGACCCCAAACTTCTGACCCGGGTTTGGAGGGCGCCACAGTAGTACTTGATAATCCTGTGAAATTGCAAGTGCTTTGAAGCACAGAAACCTAGATCCTGATTTCAGTTATTGTTCTTGAGCCATGAATCATATTCTTTTTAATCCATTGATTATTGTATACCCAAACAAGAACCACAAATCTACAATACTACTCCACAAATACATACAAACTAAATACCAGACACTGGAATAAACTATTATATACTCAACCCATGGTATCTTATACTTTGAAAGACCAAATCATTGAAACCTTGAAATGTTGATTCCTTTGTTATCCAATTCTTTCATTACCCAGCATCCAAGCTTTTAAATTGCCTTATTGATCCCTAAAAAGATTGAAACCCTTTCATTGTTAAACATTTATTGTTGTTAATGATTTCGGTTATTGTTTATTATTGCATATTCTGTTATTATGTTAGAATTGGATTGTTTTTATAAAATTGTGGACCAGATTCGTGGTCAGACCATATAATGGTCAAGTTAGGCCAATGTGTGCCTTGGATCCAGTAGTTAGAGCAATGCTGTGTGCCTTGCTCGGGGTTAGTGCGTGACTCATCAGCAGCCTAACCTTGATTTTTTTAAATTAAAAGTATAATATCCAATTCTAAATCATAATCCATTGCTCACTTGATATCATAACCATATTCACATGATGATCCTTATTCTCAGTTTTGTCATTGTGACTTGCTGAGCTAGTTAGCTCATTTGTGCGATGTTGTTTATATTCTTTCCAGTTAAAAAGGAACCAGTTGGTAAAGAGGATCCCCAGTCCAGCGCGAGAGCTAGGGGTTCAGGTTGAGAATGCTGAGCTAGTAGGCTTCTTTTGGAATAATTTAAGTTTGTAAAAGTTTTTAATAATGTTTAATACTCAGTTTGAATTTGAAATAGTTGGGATTTGAACGGTTTGTAATATATTAGTGTGTTTGGCTTGTGTGCATACTTTAACCTGTTGCGGTCCGTGGTGGTTGGTAAGTAGGGTCATTGCATATATTATTATTATCTTTATTATTGTTATAAGCAGGTTATAATTAAGGTGTGTGTGTGGACCCCAAACTTCTGACCCGGGTTTGGAGGGCGCCACAACAGGTCTGTTCTTGGTGCTAGTACACGCCTCCTCTGTACCGGCTTTCGTGTGGATACCTCTATGACGTAGATCATTGAGGCGGGGATACGTGGTGTTCGATTAAAGCTAGGATCTCCTTTTGACAACCATAATTGTAAAGTTCTTTAAGGTAAACATCTCATCCACGAATTAAATATTTTTTTTTGCATGGATCTTGCGGTGGGTTTCAGTTTTATTCCATTTTTACGATTTTATTTATTGTTTTCGCTGTGTTTTTATACCCCGAAACCCAACAATGGCATCAGAGCTACTTGTGAAAGGTTTTAATTCATTTGCGTGTTTATTGATTTTGATGATAATATCATGTATACAATCTTCCATGACTATATGTATGCGATTTGTATATTATGCATATGTTGATAATCTGCCATGATAAATATTATGATAATATGCATGTGTTGATGATTTGCCATGATAGACATGAAGATATTATGCATGTGTTGATGATCTTAGATGACTATTGTTATGATTAATTGTGTATAGACACAATAGGGGATTGGAACACACTATATGTATATGATACGATGATACAAATATGAAGAATCCATAAAATAGTGTTCCGTATATGTTCCACTTAATATGATTAATTAGATTAATCATAATAAGTATATGATAACTTATATTATTATATGTTGTTTGAGCATGGTGGATGGTTATGGCCTTTGGACCCTTAGATTAATGGTTTTTAAATTGTGGTTTTGGTTTTTAAATACGACTTGCATGCCAGTTTGATTCTTGTAATATTTAATCTCGAATATAACTCGAGTTCTTCTTAAAGTATTGATTTAAAGTATTTCATTCAAGGAAAAATTGGGAATCTCTTTATGATAGTATCATGATCGTTTTAATATTAACAAAACCCTAAATTTTATATTAAGTTGTTTATATACCTTTCAATATGTCCAACGTGTTAACTCCTAGATCGATAAGGAGTGGGTTCTCCAGGGCAAAGTACTCCTATCTATCTTGGGATATGCATTGAAGTATATTGATACTTTCTGACTATTGGGTTTGACTTAACTAAGTTACCACAATAGTATTTTGAAATTAGAGGCATGGAGTTTGGCGAGATTTATTAGATAAATATGAACAAATGTTGTTCCACTGAACTATCCAAAAGTTATATAGTTGATATAATTGATAAATATTGTCTACCTTATTGAATCATATTTTAGGAGTAAATCCAAAGCTGAACTAAAATGTTGTGAAATTTGGATCTTGGCTCACTAGAAAGGATATAGAAGATATTCTTTTCGAATTAATATTTAGGGCTATTGATTTGATAAAAATAGTGGGAGATATATATTGTGAATATATATAAATAATCACTTGAATATAATTTAATGATAATCTGTAGACTAATTCATTTTATGCATTTTAATATTGTAGAAATCAAATGGCAAACAACTCAAAAAACTTCTATGTGCGATCAGTCCTTGAGAAGGACAAGCTGACATGAACAAACTTCCTTGATTGGCAAATGAACTTGAGGATATTTCTCGGGCAGGAGCGAAAGCTCCATGTCATTAATGTTCATCTCCCTGAACCTCTTCCTGAAGGTGCAACATGTGTTCAACAGGCTGCTTCTCAAAAGCATATAGATGATGACATGGATGTCACCTGTTTGATACTAGCGACTATGAGTATTGAGCTTCAAAAATAACATGAGCATATGGATGCTTATATCATAATTGAGCACCTTAAACGTATGTTTGAAGGACAGGCTCGTCAAGATTGGTTTGATACAAGCAAAGCTTTGTATGCATGCAAATAAGGTGATCATGATGCGGTTGGATAGCATGTTCTGAAGATGATTGGATATATGGAGTACCTTGCTACTCTGGGTTCCGTGATTGGTTCGGAAGCCTAGATAGATCTGATCTTACAATCTCTGAACAACAACTATGCTCAGTTTGTAATGAATTACAACATGAATGAGATAGACAAGACACCTACTGAATTGTTGGCTACGTTAAAAACTGCTAAGACCAACATTCAGAAGGCGTCCCCTGCTCCCATAATGATGGTGAATAAAGGGAGTGCCAAAGAGAAAGGTAAATGGAAAGGAAAGAAGAGGATGGGATCCAAATCTGCTGCTGCACCTAAAACTGCTCCCAAACAGGCTTTGTAGCCTGGAAGTGGTGTTGCAAAGGGTGATACTTGTCATTATTGCAAGAAACCGGGTCATTAAAAGAGAAACTGTCATGGTTTTTGAGGATTTGATGAAGAAGAAGGCTGTTGGCGCTTCTGATTCAGTTTTTTGTGTTATAAAAGTTAATTTGTCTACTTTTACTTCATGGGTATTAGATACTGGATGTGGTTCCCACATTTGTATAAATGTGTAGGAACTGCGGGGATGTAGGACATTGGCAAAGGGAGAAGTCGACCTACGTGTTAGAAATGGAGCAAAGGTTGCTTCTTTAGCTGTAGGGACTTATCATTTATCATTGCTCACTAGGCTCATTTTAGAACTAGAGAACTATTTTTATGTGCCTGCGATTTGCAAAAATATTATTTCGGTTTCTTCTTTAGAAAATAAAGGTTTTTCATTTTTGATTCAGAACAACAGTTGTTCCTTTTTATTGAATAATGTTACCTATGGGGTTGCACGTTTGTTTAATGGTATATATGTTCTTGATCTTGATACTCATGTTTATAATATAAATAGTAATGATAAAAAATGTATTAATATGATAGACTCAAATCAAACATACCTCTGGCATTGTCGTTTAGGCCACATAAATGAGAAACACATTTTCAAGTTACATCAAGATGGCTACTTGGATAACTTTGATTTTGAATCATACGAAGAATGCAAATATTATCTCATAGGCAAAATGGCTAAAGCTCCTTTTACCAGACAAGGTGAAAGGGCCACCGAATGATTAGAACTTATACATAGTGATGTATATGGTCCTATGCGTATGATGGAAAGAGGTGGCTTTTACTACTTCATTATATTTACTGATGATTTCAGTAGATATGGATATGTGTACCTTTTGAAGAACAAATCCGATTCTTTTGAAAAGTTCAAAGAATACAAGGCCGAAGTGGAAAAGCAAACATGGGAAAGTTTAAAAGTTCTACGATCAGATCTTGGAGGAGAATAATTAAGCCTCGAGTTTAAAGGTTTTTTGAAGAGGTGTGGTATCGTATCATAGCTTACTCCTCCTGGAACGCCTCAATGGAATGGAGTTCCTGAGAGGAGAAATCGTACCTTGTTGGACATGGTGCGATTGATGATGAGTCTAGCAGATCTTCTAATAAGTGTCTGGGGTTACGCTAAAAATGGTTGTATATACACTAAACCGCAATATGGACTGAGAAATGTCATATCATGTCATTTATGAAAGTATGGAGATGCGAAGCATTTGTAAAATGCTTGGTCTCTGCCAAGCTAGGACCAAAATCAGATAAATGTTTTTTTGTGGGATATCTTGAAGAAACAAAAGGGTATAGCTTCTATAATCCTACTAAGAACAATGTGTTTGTTGCTCGGACCGCTGTATTTATCAAAAAAGAGTTACTTTCCAAGAAAAATAGTGGGACGACTATAGATCTTGATGAAGATTGAGATGTACAAAATACTATTGAACCAGAGTTGGAAAGTGGGAAGGATGTAAACCAAGATGTTCCTGCTCCGGAAACACAGGTTGTTCATAGATCTAGTAGGGCTCATCATGAGCCATAGAGATATTATAGATTTTTCTTGACTCAAGATGATGATGTGATGCTCATAGATAATGATGAGCCTCTTACCTACCAAGAAGCTATGAATAGTCCAGACTCCGAGAGATTGCTAGAGGCCATGAAATCCAAGATGGAATCCATGTATCAAAATAAAGTATGGACTTTATTATATCCACCTGAAGGGGTAAAACCTATAGGGTGCAAGTGGGTATTCAAGAAGAAAACTGACATAGATGTTAAAGTACAGACCTATAAGGCGCGACTAATGGTAAAAGGTTTCAAACAAATATATGGTATGGACTATGATGAGACTTTTTCACCAGTTTTTATGGTCAAGTCCATCAGGATTTTGCTAGAAATATCTTCTTACTACGACTATTAGATTTGGAAAATGGATGTCAAAACCGCTTTCTTAAATGGGAGCCTTGAAGAGAATATATACATGATACAACCCGCAAAGTTTTCTAAGATGGTCTGTAAGTTGCTTCTATCTATTTATGGATTGAACCAAGCCTCAAGGAGATGGAATCGTTGTTTTGATGAAACAGTCAAAGAGTTTGGCTTTATTCAAAATGAAGATGAACCATGTGTTTACGAGAAGGTTAGTGAGAGCCATGTGGCATTCCTAGTGCTATATGTAGATAACATATTACTAATAGGGAATGACATACCTTCTCTACATGATGTTAAGACTTGGTTGAGAAATAATTTCTCGATGAAGGACTTAGGCGATGTTACTTATATATTAGGGATCAAGATCTATTGATATAGATCAATGAGATTAATCGGCCTAAGTCAGAGTTGTTAGGTCACACAACACTATAGAAGGGGGTTGAATACAGTATTTAATACAATCAAATCGATTTTAAACACAAGTAACAGTAAAGAGATATATTCAATAAGATAAACTTTGTTACAATGGAACTGTTCTCTCTCAGTGATGAACAAATATCACTAAGAGATGCTAGGTTACAATGTATAATCTTCTCGATAATGATAACTGTTAGGGCGAAATCACGCACTAATATTCACGCAAGTATACGCGTTCGCAAGTAATATAGAATACTTTCTAGTTCGTTCCCTCAGAGACTCAGACTAATTTATTGTCTAATTTAACTCACTCACCAATGTATGACTACTTCTCAATGTTAAGATAATAACACTTAAAATTGTTGATTAAATATTAACTATAATTAACTACTTAATTAACCACTTAACTAACACTTCAATTTATCAATAATAAAACACTCATGAGATCACAACTTCATTATTACTTCCTTCTATAGCCATAGTTATTACCTTTAGCATGTGACAGTGATGATATTAATCGAATAACACGAAACTGATAAAAGCCAACTTTCATTGTACTAATACCATTCTACCAAACATCCACAATTAAGATAGAAGTTGAATAGTCATCAATTATGTTGAGTTCCTATATGTCTACAGAAATTGACAACACAACGATTTAAGCACAAGTTATCCTTGTTTTGATTACATAGGGCAAATAAAACTGTTAGAGTTACCCACTAATCATGCACAACGTACATGAACCTATGCTAGCATGGCAAGTTCTAAATCTCAAGATCCACCGTCGCTTCACAAGAGATTAACACCCTATCTTATATGTTCGCGACGCACATAAGACGAATACGCACAACCAATACTAGATATCATGCAATCATCACATACTAAAGTATTAAACAATTAACTAAAGAATTCCATAATAAATCCGTTGCAACCCCATGATCACGATTAGCCCATAATAGAACTTATCGCCATCATGGGTTCATATGAAATCATGATAAACAAACACAAGAAAATAATAACTAAACTGATTATATTAAAACAGAGTACGTCACAAGAGTAAATAAGTCAAAGCAAGAAAACTAGCATCCAACGTTACAACGAAACAAGAATCACAAGAATATATGCTTCCTCTTCGTTGCTGTGTTCTAAATCGGTCTTCTTCCTTATCTCCTTCGCTTCTTGCAAAACACAATCTAAAACATAATCTCCTCTTAATTCTCTATGAAAACGTCTCAAATATACCTATATAATAGTCCCATAAAACTCAGATTACATAGAAGTTGGAAGCCAAACAGAAGTAGAAGTCTAAAATAATATATCTTTTTCCCCGACCCTGCGCGGCCGCTCAGCATTTCTGCGCGGGCGCGCAAGGCTGCTGCGCGGCCGCTCAGCATTGCTGCGCGGGCGCGCAGGACCCTTCTGGAAAAATTCCATGTTTGCTCCGTTTCTTCGCCGTAATCTGCCCGTTCTTTTCCTCTCGCAATGGTGAACACATGCCAAGGCTTATTCTTGATGATTCCTCCTCCGAAATGCAACTAATACCCTGAAATGCATAAACACTAGAAAAACGCATCAAATACACAAAATACTTGATTTCAAGACACCAATTTAAGCCATTTTAAGACGTTCTAAGTGGTATAAAATGCCACTTATCACACCCCCAAACTTAAATCGATGCTTGTCCTCAAGCGTCACAGACTCAAAAAACAAATAAAAATATGCATGAATGCAATCTATATGAAAATGCAACGATCCCCCTTACTACAATTAACCAACCAAATTGCCACGTCTCAACGAATGTAGTTAGACACTAAAGATCAATAAACTCATGTAAACGGACATACCGCCAGAAACGTGGTGTGTGCAAATGCTTAACAAATATGCTTTGGAACTAGACCAATTACTATGACTAGACTATCCTCAAGGCAATCCTACGATTATACAAAGAATAAAAATTCTAGGCACAAAGTGATGTACAACACTACAAGAACTCTGGAGCTTACTACGGAATCGTGCTTTTTATTTACAACTCAAATGCTTATTTGACCGTGCAATGAGTGAGGTCCACAAAAGACTTATACAATGGTATCCATGTAACGAGCGTTAGGTTAGCGGATCCCAGACTCTAAAAGCCTTAGGTCACTAGGCACAAAGTCCCCTAAGAACTTAATAACTCGAATACCAAAGAGCCCACTCTTGATCAATTATGCAAATTTTTTTTTTTCTCTGAGCAAGTGCGTTTCGCTCCATCTTGCTCAACCCTAGACTACTCGCATAACATGCAAGCCGGCTACTAGCCATTTGACGCCTAGCCACAACTAGCAACAAATTCCATTTTTACTCCATTTTTTTTTCTTTGTCATGCCTTTACCACTAAGAACCTATTATCAAATTCTAAGCATAATAAATAGATTATCCTCGAAAATAATCAGATCATAACAACAATCTAGTCCTTAAGCATTCTCTAAGACTTAGTGACAATACAAGTGCTTCTAGCATGCATATCAACCTACACAACTTAATATCACTTTAATGCTATCACTACACTCGCATCAATATCACAATTCAGTCGATAAATCATTGCAAAAGGGATCATGGTATATGCATGAGCTATATGATATGAAAAACAAATAAAGCTATATATAAAAAAAAAACTATATGGCAAAAATTATGCAACTATATGAACTAACTATCATGAATATGCAGCTATATGACACACACAAAATATTCCTTAACTACCACCCCCAAACTTAAAATCTTCACTGTCCCCAGTGAAGGTAGTAGAAAGGAACACAGGGTATACCTACTCGGAGTCATCATCATCATCACCCTCAGTGGGTGGAGTATCAGGCGGCGGGTATGCAGAGTCCTCACCAAAAACTGGCCACTGGATATCAGCTCCAAGGCCTCGAAAAGCAGTCCCTAACGCAAGAGTGAGATCCTGAGCAAACCTGCTCTGCGTCTCATACATGGCATCCATCCGCCGTGAAAGCCTCCTATACTGGGCATCACCCATCCCAGCACCCTCCTGAGCTCTCGAAGAACTAGCCTCACCACGCCCTGGCCTGGCCATAGTAGCACCTCGTGCTAGACGCCCTCCTGGAAGACGATAACCCAGCCCATGCTCCTCAGGCTCACCACCGGTCCACTCCTGCATCCCATTCAGAGTGCCAGAATCTATCGGAGCTGCTGGAAACTGCAACTGCTCATGAGCCGGCCAGTTCACTCCTACTGCTCGGCATAGCTTTGTAACCGTGGATGCATAAGGGATGTTCATATGCTTTGCTCCCCTTAAAAACTTCAGAATTCCTTGGTAGATAAACTCACCAAGGTCCACATAGTATTCCTCATTCAGAATTCCCCACAACAGCTGTGCTCTCTCAACTGTGACCTCGTGTGCATGTGAAGAAGGCAAAATATTAGCACATATAAATGCATTCCATGCACGGGCATACCTGTTCATGGCGATCGCCGGAAAGTGACGATACTCCTTATTGGCTGGACTGCGGTTCCAAACTGTGCCCGGTCGACAGAGAGTCGCACAAATCAAATCCAAATCAAAGTCCTCAGCAGTCTTTTCATTCCAATTCTCCTCCTCGGGCTTCCTCTCTCGCTGTCCAATCACACGGCGAATCGCCGCAGGATGATAATCAACCGTCAGCCCACGAACTACAGAAAACCCATTCTTTTCAGCCTTCGCGTTCACGTAGAACTCGCGAACAACACTCATCGGTACTGCTTCGGGTGACTCACAAAAAGCTATCCACCCCTTCTCTGCAATCATGGGCAACAACTCACCATCCTTCCCTGATGGTAAAAACCCCCTCTCCTTCAGAATCGGCTTCCCCAACAGCCTAGTGTACTCCTCCTCCGCGGCTTTGTCAGTTAACCGAGGCCTTGCAGCAGTACCCCTTGATGAATCAGCAGTAGGAACTGTGCTGCTGCTGTCAATAGTGCGTGCTCTCTTGGGTGCCATTGATTTGTGAATAAAAGTGTGTAAGAACTGATTTTTGATGTTTATGAGAGGGTTTAAGTGTAGGAAGTTTGTGGGAGATATGTGGGATAGGTGTATGTATATATAGGGTGTGGAGTAGGTTAAATTAGATTAGGAGTGGGGTTGAGGGATAAAATCATGGGGTAATGGGAAAAGAATTCGTGGGTTTATGGGCTGTGATGGGTTTTTGTGTGTTTTTTTTTTTTTTTCTGAACTGTAAAAAATTTTCTGGAACTCGACCCCTGCGCGGCCGCTCAGCATAGCTGCGCGGGCGCGCAAAGGGTCTCTGGAAAAAAAAAATTTCAGCCCCTGTTTTCTGATTTTTTTTGTGTTTTTGGATAGGTTATTAACTTCTAAGGGTTCCTGTAACAACAATTCATGGGTTGCCTCCCACGCAGCGCTTCTTTTTCGTCATTAGCTTGACATTCCGTACCTTTCTTACATAGTCAACAACATGGCACTAACCACCTCTCGGTTTGCCATGTCCCCATAGTAGTGTTTCAACCGTTGACCGTTAACCTTGAATGCTTGGTCCGAATCATTCTCAAAAATTTCCACCGCTCCATGTGGAAACACAGTTTTGACAATAAAAGGTCCAGACCACCTTGATTTCAACTTCCCAGGAAAAAGTCGGAGCCGAGAGTTGAATAACAGAACTTGTTGCCCTGGCACAAATAACTTAGGATGTAGCTTCCTATCGTGCCACCTCTTCACCTTTTCCTTATACATTTTGTTATTCTCGTACGCTTGAAGTCGAAATTCATCAAGTTCATTAAGCTGAAGCATTCTTTTCTTACCAGCTGCATCTAAATCCAGGTTCAATTTCTTCAATGCCCAGTAGGCCTTATGCTCAAGCTCCGCCGGTAGATGACATCCCTTACCGTACACCAACTGAAACGGTGACATCCCAAGTGGAGTTTTGTATGCTGTTCTGTAAGCCCAAACAGCTTCATCGAGCTTTAAAAACCAATCCTTCCTTGACGGACAAACAACCTTCTCTAGAATGCGCTTTATCTCTCTGTTAGACACTTCCGCTTGACCATTTGTTTGCGGATGATAGGCAGTAGCTACTCGATGATTCACATTATAACGCTGCATCATAGAAGTGAACTTACGGTTGCAAAAATGCGATCCTTCATCACTTATGATTACCCGAGGTGTTCCAAACCTTGTGAAAATTTGCTTATGAAGAAAATTTAGCACTGCCTTTGCATCATTTGTCGGTAAAGCTTTAACTTCGACCCATTTTGAGACATAATCGACTGCCAGCAAGATGTACTGATTATTGCAAGACGAGATAAAAGGCCCCATGAAATCGATTCCCCATACATCAAAGACCTCGACTTCAAGCATCACATTTAATGGCATCTCATCCTTCCTTGACAAATTTCCCACTCTTTGGCAACGATCACACCTTAAAACAAACTGATGAGCATCCTTGAACAAGGTAGGCCAGAAAAAACCTGCTTGCAGAATACGAGCTGTCGTCTTCTCACCTCCATAGTGTCCACCATAAACCGTGGAATGGCAGTCTCGTAATATCCCCTCCGTCTCACAGAACGGGATACATCTCCTGATGATCTGGTCAGCTCCCTGTCTAAACAAATATGGTTCATCCCACATATACCACTTCACCTCATGCAGAAACTTCTTCTTTTGAGCGGATGTCAAATTAGGAGGCATTATATTGCTGACAAAATAGTTTACAATATCTGCAAACCATGGTTCTTCCTCCTGAATTGCAAACAACTGCTCATCCGGAAAAGATTCATTGATTAACGTCCTATCTTGTGAAGTAGAATCGGGATTCTCCAACCTAGAGAGATGGTCAGCTACTTGATTCTCAGTACCTTTTCTATCTTTGATCTCTAACTCAAATTCTTGAAGTAAAAGCACCCAACGAATGAGTCTCGGCTTCGAATCCTTCTTAGAAACCAGATAGCGAATAGCTGCATGATCAGTGAATACTATCACTTTCGTACCAAGCAGATAAGATCGAAATTTCTCAAAGCCAAAGACTATAGCCAAAAGCTCCTTCTCAGTAGTGGTGTAGTTCAATTGGGCCCCATTTAAAGTCTTACTCGCATAGTAGACCACATGGAAGAGATTTTTCTTGCGCTGTCCCAGAACTGCACCTATCGCATAATCACTCGCATCACACATCATCTCAAACGGTTCTGTCCAATCTGGTGCTGTAATAACTGGTGCCGTGATCAAACTCTCCTTGAGAGTCTCGAATGCTGCCAAACATTCATCATCAAATTTAAAAGGCACATCTTTCTCAAGTAAATTGCACAACGGCTTAGATATCTTTGAAAAGTCCTTGATGAATCACCGATAAAAACCCGCATGACCGAGAAAACTACGGATTCCTTTCACCGAATTAGGTGGGGGAAGATTTTCAATGACTCCCACCTTGGCCTTGTCCACCTCCAGACCTTTGCTAGAGACCTTATGCCCAAGGATAATGCCTTCACGCACCATAAAATGACATTTCTCCCAATTAAGCACCAAATTAGTTTCCACGCATCTTTTGAGTACGTCGCGCAAATTATTTAAACATTCATCATATGAGTGTCCAAAGACGGAGAAGTCATCCATGAACACTTCGACGTTATTTCCAATCATGTCAGAGAATATAGCCATCATACATCTCTGAAAGGTGGCCGGGGCGCCACATAACCCAAACGAAACTCTACGAAAAGCAAATGTGCCAAATGGATAAGTGAAGGTAGTCTTTTCCTGATCCTATGGTGCAATACAAATCTGATTATACCCGAAATAACCATCCAGAAGACAAAAATACTCATGTTCCGCCAATCTGTCAAGCATTTGATCAATGAATGGGAGAGGGAAGTGATCCTTTCTTGTGGCTTTGTTCAATTTCCTATAATCCATGCATACTCTCCATCCTGTAACTGTTCGAGTAGGGATGAGCTCATTCTTTTCATTTGCGACCACAGTGATACCTCCTTTCTTAGGAACACATTGTACAGGGCTCACCCACGAGCTGTCAGAAATAGGATAAATGATGCCTGCATCTAGCCATTTCAGAATTTCTTTCTTCACCACCTCCTTCATGATGGGATTCAGTCTTCGTTGCTGTTCCACAGTTGGCTTACTACCTTCCTCTAGCAGAATTTTATGCATACAATATGAAGGACTTATCCCCTTGATGTCTGCTATGGTCCATCCTATAGCCGATTTGAATTCTCTCAAAATCCTTAAGAGCTTGTCTTCCTCACTACCTGAAAGGTCAGCTAAAATAATAACAGGTAACGTAGATGAATCACCTAAAAAAGCATACCTCAAGTGTTCAGGTAATGGTTTGAGCTCTAAGATAGGTGCTTCTTCTATTGATGGTTTGAGCTTCCCTTCAGCGTTCTTGAGGTCAGAAGTACCAAGAGATTCAAATGGTATATCCAGCTTTCGCTTCCAGGGAGAAGCATTCAGATATTGTAATTGCTCGTTGCTATCTTCATCATCACTGTCAAATTCCCCCACTAAGGCCTTTTCCAATGCATCAGACATTAGCATGTGCTCGAGTTCCGAAGTAACTGCGGAATCAATCACATCCACTTTTAAGCACTCCTCATCTTCTGTAGGGAATTTCATTGCCTTGAATACGTTGAAGGTCACATCCTGATCTTGGACCCGCATAGTAAGTTCCCCTTTTTGCACATCTATCAAGGTACGGCTAGTAGCCAAGAAAGGCCTCCCCAAGATTATGGGAATCTTCTTATCTTCCTCAAAATCCAGAATAACAAAATCTGCAGGAAAGAAGAGCTTATCCACCTTGACGAGCACATCCTCAACTATGCCCCTTGGGTAAGTAATGGAACGGTCAACCAATTGTAGCAACATGTATGTGGGTTTTGGATCAGGCAGATCCAGCTTTTTAAAGATCGACAAGGGCATCAGATTAATGCTTGCTCCCAAATCACAAAGGCACTTGTCAAAAGTTAGATTGCCAATGGTGCAAGGAATGGTGAAGCTTCCTGGATCTTTCAGTTTTGGTGGTAACTTTTGCTGCAGAACAGCGCTGTATTCTTCCGTGAGAGCAACGGTTTCAAGGTCATCCAGTTTCACCTTCCTTGAAAGAATAGTCTTCATAAACTTCGCATAACTAGGCATTTGTTCCAGAGCCTCAGCGAAAGGTATATTGATGTGAAGTTTCTTGAACACCTCCAGAAACTTCCTGAACTGTCTATCCAGCTTTTGTTGCTGTAATCTCTTAGGAAAAGGTGGTGGAGGATAGAGCTGTTTCTCCCCTGTATTAGCCTCAGGCAGAGTGTGTTCAACAGTAGTCTTCCTTGGTTCCACCGCTTTCTCCTTTTGCTTAAATTCTTCATCTCTAACTTCAGCTTTGACTTCTTTTGCCTTTTCAGCATCAGCTACTTTTCCAGACCTTAAGGTAATAGCCTTGACTTGCTCTTTAGCTTCCTTCCTGCCTGGTACTTCCGTGTCACTGGGAAGAGTGCCAGGTTGACGATTGAGCACTGCATTGGCTAATTGACCGATTTGATTTTCCAAGGTCTTGATAGAAACCGCCTGACTCTTGCACAACAGCTTAAGTTCCTCAAAATCAGCACTAGTAGGTGCAGCTGCACTTCCCTGTTGAGGATATGATTGCCTTGTAGCATACTGCTGTGGTTGCTGGAAGCCAGGTGGGTTAAACTGTTTACTCACTCCTTGCTGATATGGTGGCTGAATAGCATTCTGATTATTCCCCCAGCTGAAATTTGGATAATTTCTGTTGTTAGGATGATAGGTCGCTGGTACAGGCTACTGTTGTCGCTGATAATTATTCACATACTGAACAGATTCATTGACAAGAGAACACTGATCCGTAGCATGAGAACCTGCACAAAGCTCACAAACCATAGCTATTTGATTAACTCCATACGTAGCCAAAGAATCAACCTTCATTGATAGCGCTTGGAGCTGGGCTGCAATAGCGGTGGCTGCATCAACTTCCAGAATACCTGCTACCTTGCCTGACATCATCCTCTGAGTTGGGTTTTGATGCTCATTTGCAGCCATCGTCTCGATAAGATTGTACGCCTCAGTATAGCTTTTAGCCCATAAGGCGCCTCCAGCTGCTGCATCGAGCATGGGCCGAGATTGGGCCCCCAAACCATTATAAAAACCAGTGATTACCATCCAATCCGGCATTCCATGATGTGGACATTTTCTCAACATTTCCTTGTAGCGTTCCCAAGCCTCGCACATAGATTCTGTAGGTTGCTGCGCAAACTGAGTAAGAGCACTCCTCATAGCAGCTGTCTTTTCCATTGGATAAAACTTCACCAGAAACTTTTGCGCAAGATCTTGCCACATAGTGATTGACCCAGCTGGTTCAGAATGTAACCAGTCTTTAGCTTTATCCCTCAGTGAGAATGGGAAAAGCCTCAACTTGATAGCCTCATCAGTCACGCCATTATACTTAAAAGTGCTGCAGATCTCGACAAAATTCCTTATGTGCATGTTGGGGTCTTCAGTTGCCGCTCCTCCAAAAGAAACAGAATTCTGCACCATCTGAATAGTGCCCGGCTTGATTTCAAAGGTGTTAGCTTGAATAGCCGGATGAAGGATGCTTGACTGAATGTCATCAATTTTAGGCCGAGAAAAATCCATAAGAGCTGGATCAGCTTGAACAATACGATCTCCCATGTTTACTGGTTCTTTCTGCTCAGTTCTTGAATCCGAATCCTCAAAATCTAACTTCTCCGGAGTATCAAGAACTTCGTCTTTCTCCTCAGCTGTATCTAAGGTCCTCTTGCGAGCACGAGAACGAGTTTGCATAAACGCTTGCTAAAGTACCTGAAACTCAACCGAAAAGAGTAATTAACTACTACGTCCTAATCACTGAGTCCTAATGACCAATGATGGTAAGTACATAAACTAAACAAATACGCCGAGTCCCCAGCAGCGGCGCCAAAAACTTGTTAGGGCGAAATCACGCACTAATATTCACGCAAGTATACGCGTTCGCAAGTAATATAGAATACTTTCTAGTTCGTTCCCTCAGAGACTCAGACTAATTTATTGTCTAATTTAACTCACTCACCAATGTATGACTACTTCTCAATGTTAAGATAATAACACTTAAAATTGTTGATTAAATATTAACTATAATTAACTACTTAATTAACCACTTAACTAACACTTCAATTTATCAATAATAAAACACTCATGAGATCACAACTTCATTATTACTTCCTTCTATAGCCATAATTATTACCTTTAGCATGTGACAGTGATGATATTAATCGAATAACACGAAACTGATAAAAGCCAACTTTCATTGTACTAATACCATTCTACCAAACATCCACAATTAAGATAGAAGTTGAATAGTCATCAATTATGTTGAGTTCCTATATGTCTACAGAAATTGACAACACAACGATTTAAGCACGAGTTATCCTTGTTTTGATTACATAGGGCAAATAAAACTGTTAGAGTTACCCACTAATCATGCACAACGTACATGAACCTATGCTAGCATGGCAAGTTCTAAATCTCAAGATCCACCGTCGCTTCACAAGAGATTAACACCCTATCTTATATGTTCGCGACGCACATAAGACGAATATGCACAACCAATACTAGATATCATGCAATCATCACATACTAAAGTATTAAACAATTAACTAAAGAATTCCATAATAAATCCGTTGCAACCTCATGATCACGATTAGCCCATAATAGAACTTATCGCCATCATGGGTTCATATGAAATCATGATAAACAAACACAAGAAAATAATAACTAAACTGATTATATTAAAATAGAGTACGTCACAAGAGTAAATAAGTCAAAGCAAGAAAACTAGCATCCAATGTTACAACGAAACAAGAATCACAAGAATATATGCTTCCTCTTCGTTGCTATGTGCTAAATCGGTCTTCTTCCTTATCTCCTTCGCTTCTTGCAAAACACAATCTAAAACATAATCTCCTCTTAATTCTCTATGAAAACATCTCAAATATACCTATATAATAGTCCCATAAAACTCAGATTACATAGAAGTTGGAAGCCAAACAGAAGTAGAAGTCTAAAATAATATATCTTTTTCCCCGACCCTGCGCGGCCGCTCAGCATTTCTGCGCGGGCGCGCAAGGCTGCTGCGCGGCCGCTCAGCATTGCTGCGCGGGCGCGCAGGACCCTTCTGGAAAAATTCCATGTTTGCTCCGTTTCTTCGCCGTAATCTGCCCGTTCTTTTCCTCTCGCAATGGTGAACACATGCCAAGGCTTATTCTTGATGATTCATCCTCCGAAATGCAACTAATACCCTGAAATGCATAAACACTAGAAAAACGCATCAAATACACAAAATACTTGATTTCAAGACACCAATTTAAGCCATTTTAAGACATTCTAAGTGGTTTAAAATGCCACTTATCAATAACACATATAGTGTAAACCCAAAGTATGTGTTTATATAGTACACAGTTACAAGATAACTTCTAATTGATATGGAATATAATTTCATCTCCTAAAATATATCAATCAGATATCTTCTACAAGTCTTCTAGTCTTCTAACTCTTTCCATGCATATCTTCTTTTATTTAAGTCACGATCTTCTACTGTAAATCAGCTTTCTTCCTTAACTGTAAGTCCTCCCGCACTTAAATTCTGATATGACCTTAAGTTCTGATATTAAGTTCAGACTTCCAGTAAGTCCTGATTTCAATAAGTCCTGATATGTCCTGGTTGTTAAGATATGAAAACTAAACATGAATCACATTAGACATGACATATCAAATATATCTAACAATTTCCCCCAACTTGTAAATTATGCAAAATATACAAGTGAATAGATTTGATGATGTCAAAAACATTTAAGTACAAATGCAATAAGAGTTTAACTAGATAACTAACTACAACTTACAGTCCTTGTAGCTTTTACCAATCTCACTGAGTCAATCTGAATCCATGATGATTCTTGACAAAGCTTGATATCAGTTTTTCTTCTTTAATCCTCAGGACTTGAGAGAGTGTGGTCTTGACTTGCTTCATCTCTTCATTCTGACTTCCAATCTGGTAGATTGCAGTCCTTAAAGCAGAGATATGGTTTCTTTCTAAACCATCATTCAGTCTTATTACCCTAGGATGAGAAGAATCTTCATTGTAGCACAGACAATTCTCTTTTAGTATCATTTCAAGCTTAGCAGAATCCTTCTTCATTGGAATTTCACTTCCATCATTTTCAACAATACTAGCAATGAATTCTGTAACTCTTGAACCAGAAATTCTAGCTTTATCTCTGATGGTCTTCAATATGAAGTTTGACCATCTCCTGCTAATATTAGACTTTACCTCTAAAAGGTAATGAAAGAATTGAAGTTCTTTCAGTGATTTGTTTAACACATCTGATTCTGACATTTGATATGACCTTCCATCTTCAAGAAATAGAATCAAATTTTCCTTGACATTGTGCTTGTCATGAGCATCCAGTACCACTTAAACAGAGATAACCTTATCAAGATGTTTCTGTGTAACACCTTCAAGTGGTCTGTCAGTCAATAGAAATGGATCTCTAGTAGCAACTTCAACTCCTGTTTTGATCTTTGTTGTGCATATGTTGTGTACTTGATGATTTCATAAACAAAACACCTAAGTAGATTTTACTTAGTAAAATAATGTAGCACTCGACGGATAAGAAGTATAGTCCCGACGGATAACTCATTATAGTCCCGACGGATGATGACTTATTATCCATCGAGTGAGTAGCTTATGTAATAATGAGTTTGTAGCACATTTCTGCATACACCTTTGTGTAAATTCTGTAGTAGCATATAAGTCATGTTGAATTTAACTAGATATGCAGAATAGGTTGATTAATTGTACATAGATGATGTCTTGTAATTCTGCATAAATGAATTAAAGTCAAGTGCCAAAATAGCTACCGACGGATGATTAACAAAGCCATCGATGGATGATCAAATGGCTATCAACGGATGTTTTATTCAGCAGTCGATGGATGATCAATGAAGCCATCAACGGATGATCATAAAGTCGACGGATAATCATGTATTCAACGGATAAAGAATTCAAACATCAGTTGACAGTGACAACTGGTCACATGCGTCGGGATGTATGCAAATGGAATGAGGAAGCCTATTACCGGGTAATAGAGAACAAAGTAACAAAGTATTAGACCCGATAGTTTTTATAATGATTCTATCTTTTGACTTTGTGATCTTGGTAATATATAAACCAAGAAGTAGCAAATAGAAACGAAGATCTGAGATACAAAAAGTGAGAAACATTTGTAAGCAGAATTATTAGCATTTCTCTGTATTCTCAGTAGTTCAAATTTGTAAGCAGCTGTGAGCATTCTTGCACACAGAGTTCTCTCGATATAATATATATCTCTGGTGGAATTGTTTAAATCCACCAGAAAGTTTTTAAAGACTCTTGTTTTTAATTACTTATGTTTTGATTCACTTAAATTTTTATTCCGCATTGTGCTAATCAAAACACTTATATTTGTATTCGAGTTTGAACATTTTTATTTTAAGAAAAAGGTTCAAGAATTCCACTCAACCCCCTTCTGTAATTCTTGCTATATTGGTAAGGGACTAACAATTGGTATCAGAGCAAGCTCTTAATCAACAAAGAGTTTAAAGATCAAAACAATTCAGCAAGATGAACAAGAAGGATGTTGGAGTCAAGATTCCTTTTCTAGATAAAGATAATTACCATCATTGGAAGGTAAAGATGCATCTTCATATGCTTTCTCAAGATGAGGCCTATGTGGACTGCATAGAAAGAGGCCCTCATGTTCCAATAAGAGCTGCAATAGGAAACGAGCCATCAGTTCCCCAGCCAAGGCATGAGTGGTCTGATCCTGACATTGAACAAGTCAGGAAGGATAAAAAGGCCATGAATATTCTGTTTAATGGAGTTGATGCAGACATGTTTGACAACATCATCAACTGCAAAACTGCCAAGGAAGTCTGGGATACTATACAGATAATCTGTGATGGCACTGAGCAAGTTAGAGAAAATAAGATGCAGCTCTTGATTCAGCAATATGAGCATTTTCACAATGAGGAAAGTGAGTCTCTCACTGACATTTTTAGTAGATTTTAAAAACTACTAAATGCTCTTAAGTTGCATGGGAGAGTCTATCAGACTAAAGACTCTAATCTGAAATTCCTTAGATCTCTTCCAAAGGAATGGAAACCAATGACAGTCTCATTAAGAAACTCACAAGATTATAAGGAGTTTACTTTGGAGAGACTATATGGAATCCTGAAAACCTATGAGCTTGAAATAGAGCAGGATGAAAGGATGGAGAGAGGAAAGAAGAAAGGAGGATCCATTGCACTAGTTGCTGAGTTGGAAAAGGAGAAGGAAGTGAAGATGGAAGTTGTTGAATCAACTTCAAAGGTCTGTGAGAACAAGGGCAAGGGGCTTGCAGTAGAAAGTGAAGATTCACTGAGCTAAGATGACATGGAGGACATTGATGAGCACCTAGCATTTCTTTCCAGGAGATTTTCCAAGCTCAAGTTCAAGAAGAACTTTGGAGCAGCCAAGCCAAATAGAAACATGGTGGATATGTCAAAATTCAAATGTTTCAAATATGGTTTGGCAGGGCATTTTGCCAATGAGTGTAGAAAGTCAGATTCCAGTAAGAAAAAGTTTGAGTCTGTGGATTATAAGCAAAAATACTTTGATCTACTCAAACAAAAGTAAAGGGCTTTTATTACACAATAAAATGACTGGGCAGCAGATGGTCTGGATGAAGATGAAGATGTCAGCTATGTCAATCTAGCCCTAATGGCCAAGTCTGATGAGACAAAGACAAGTTCCTCAAGCAATCAGGTAATTACCACAAACTTTGCACATTTATCTAAAGCTGAGTGTAATGATGCTATAAATGACATGTCTACAGAGTTATATCACTTGCGTGTTACACTTAAGTCTCTTACTAAAGAAAATGCTAAAATCAAAGAAAACAAATTGTGTATAAGTGAGAGAAATAATGTGCTTGAGTCTCAGTTTATTGATTTTGAGAAATTAAGAATTGAGTGTAAAATTGCTAAGGAGGAATTAACTGAGTCCTTGAAAAAGGAAGAAATTTTAAAGAAGCAGGTCGAGCGTGAACAAGAGGTGATTAAAGCTTGGAAAACATCCAGGGATGTCCATGCTCAAATCACCAAAGTTCAAGGAATCGAGTCTTTATGTGATGAAGCCTGGAAAAAGAACAAAGAGAAACTAGAACCTAATTTGGTAGATGGACTACTAACAGATGTAGACTCGACGGATGATGAGGACTATCCGTCGGATAACAAAAAATGTTATCCGTCGAATGATGAAAATCCTCATCCGTCGGCTGTGAGCAAGCCCATTAGCAAAGCCAAACTAGTTAAGCTAAATGAGAAGTATGGGTCTGTTTCCAAGAACTTTATTTCAGGAGAGTAAAGTCAAGTTAAAAAAGGGAAAAAGGCTAATGTTGGTCACATGACTGTCAAACAGTTAAGTGACAGACTTGAGAAAATTGAGGTAAAAACAGAGACTAAAAGGAAAAATAATAGGAATGGTAAAGTAGAGATTAACAAACACAATAACTACACACCTGATAAATATGCTCCTAGAAAAATCTGTGTCAAGTGTGGTAGTGTAAATCATTTATCTGTTAATTGCAAATCTTCTAGGCCTACTCCCATGTCTGTTCAGTCTCAATTTCCTAACATGAATGCTATGCCTCCCATGCCTGTTAATGTTATGCCTACACAGAACATGAATGCATAGTTTGCTAATATGCCATTTGCACCTAATCCTTATTATGCTGCATATAGTATGCCACAAATGTCATTTAGCATGCCTTACTGGAATAACATGTTTACTCATAGCATGCCATTTCCTGTTAGTCATCATATGCATGATAATTCTGTTGCAATAAATGGTTTCAAAGGCTCAACTCAAATGACTAAGAATGAATCTGAAATTTCTGAGTCAAATGAGATAAAGCCTAAGAAACAGAAAAAGAAGGTTAATAAGGCAGGACCCAATGAAACTTGGGTACCAAAATCAACTTGATTTGATTTTGATGTGTGCAGGGAAACAGAAGGAATCTTTGGTACTTGGATAGTGGTTGTTCAAGACACATGACTGGTGATTCTACCATGCTCACAGAGTTTAAGGAGAGAGCTGGCCCAAGTATTACTTTTGGAGATGACAGCAAGGATTATACTGTGGGATATGGCTTGATTTCTAAGGATAATGTCATCATTGAGGAGGTTGCCTTAGTGGATGGTCTCAAACACAATCTGTTGAGTATCAACCAGCTTTGTGACAAAGGCAATTTAGTAACCTTCAACTCAGAAGCCTGTGTTGTGACTAATAAAAGAAGCAACAAAGTGGTTCTCACTGGTGTGAGAAGAGGAAATGTGTACCTAGCTGACTTCAACTCAACTAAAGTAGAATCTGTAACTTGTCTTCTCAGTAAAGCAAGTCAGGATGAAAGTTGGCTATGGCACAAGAAGCTATCCCATTTAAACTTCAAGACCATGAACGAGCTGGTAAAGAAAGAACTGGTAAGAGGCATTCCTCTAGTGGAGTTTTCAAAGGATGGACTGTGTGATGCCTGCCAAAAAGGGAAGCAGATCAAAGCATCATTCAGGAAGAAACTTGATTCAACAATTGAAGAGCCTTTGCAACTGCTTCACATGGATTTATTTGGACCTGTCAATGTATTTTCCATCTCAAGGAAAAGATTTTGCCTAGTAATTGTAGATGATTTCTCAAAGTTCTCTTGGACATATTTCCTAAAGTCTAAAGATGAGGCTAGTGAAATCATCATCAATCACATAAGGCAAGTCAACAATCATCCTGACTTCAAAGTTAGAAGAATCAGGAGTGACAATGGAACTAAGTTCAAGAATTCTGTCATGAGAGCATTTTGTGAGGAAAATGGGATTCTGCATGAGTTTTTAGCAGCAAGGACTCCACAACAGAATGAAGTAGTGGAAAGAAAGAACAGATCACTTATTGAAGCTGCAAGGACAATGCTTGAAGAATCTAAACTACCAACATATTTCTGGGCTGAAGCTGTAAATACAGCATGCTACACTCAGAATATTTCTCTTGTTAATCAAGCAAGATGCATGACTCCCTATCAATTGTTCAAGAACAAGAAGCCAACTCTAAACTTTCTTCATGTCTTTGGCTGCAAATGCTATATCCTGAGAAATCAAACTGATCAAAATGGGAAGTTTGATGCTAAAGCAGATGAAGGAATTTTTATTGGATATACTGTTGGCAAAGCATATAGAGTCTACAATCTAAGAACCAACATTGTTGTGGAATCCATACATGTTGTGTTTGATGATAAAAAGATTGAAGGACTGAAAGATGGAGATCACCATGAGAGCCTCAAATTCGACAATGTAGAGATGGTTAGTGATGACAGTGATGATGAAAGTGATCAAGAAACAGTGTCTAAGGATAATGCAGACAAATCTACTACCAATAAAGCACAAAATTCAACATCTGTCGAGTTGCATAATGCTTCATCCGTCGGAAGGCAATCTGTGTTATCCGTCGGGAGACAACCTGCCTCATCCGTCGGTACTCAAAATTCACCATCCGCCGGGGTATCAAAAGAAGCAGGAGGTCAAGACAGATCACCTATAAAAAATTCCCCTTTCTCAAATCAAAGATCCACAAACTCAGGGGGAGTTTCTAGCAATCAAAACTCAATCACACATGAAGAAAACCTTGAAATCTCTTCATATTGAGCTAATCTACCTCAACAAAGGAAATGGACAAAAGATCACCCCTTTGAGCTTATCATTGGTGATGTTTCTTCTAGAGTTCAAACAAGAAGAGCAACTCAGGAAGAATGTCTATACAACAGCTTTCTGTCAAAGGAAGAACCAAAGAACGTAGAAGAAGCTTTGTTGAATCCTGATTGGATTTTAGCTATGCAGGTGGAGCTAAACCAATTTAAAAGGAATAATGTTTGGAAGCTGGTACCCAAACCTAAAGGAAAGAATCCAATAGACACCAAGTGGGTATTCAGAAACAAGATGGATGAAAATGGCATAGTAGTCAGGAACAAAGCTAGATTGGTTGCTAAGGGCTATTGTCAGCAAGAAGGAATAGATTTTGATGAAACATTTGCTCCTGTTGCAAGACTAGAAGCCATCAGAATCTTCTTAGCCTATGCAGCCCATGCTAATTTCAAGGTCTATCAAATGGATGTCAAAAGTGCCTTTCTGAATGGAGATTTGGAGGAAGAAGTATATGTCAGTCAACCTCCTGGTTTTGAAGATCCAAATTTTCCAGAATATGTCTATTATCTTCTGAAAGCACTGTATGGATTGAAGCAAGCACCTAGAGCCTGGTATGACACTTTATCAAAGTTCCTTTTGGAAAATCACTTCACAAGAGGTACTGTAGATAAAACTTTATTTTTCAGAAATGTTAATGGCTCTAGTATACTTGTTCAAATTTATGTAGATGATATTATATTTGGCTCTAAAGATGAGAAACTTTGCAAAAAGTTT
This sequence comes from Apium graveolens, assembly GCF_009905375.1. Classification (NCBI taxonomy): domain Eukaryota; kingdom Viridiplantae; phylum Streptophyta; class Magnoliopsida; order Apiales; family Apiaceae; genus Apium; species Apium graveolens. Next base: position 170,767,680 of record NC_133656.1, read on the forward strand.
GCCAAATTGATGCAAAGTAAGTATGAAATGAGTATGATGGGAGAACTAACTTACTTTCTTGGTTTGCAAGTTAAGCAAGTTAGTGATGGAATATTCATTATTCAAACTAAATATATTTTTGATCTTTTAAGAAGTTTGATCTAATGGATTGCACATCTGCAAAAACTTCCATGGCCACTGCAACTAAGCTTGAATTAAACACTACTAAAAAGTCTGTGGATATTTCAAGTTATAGAGGCATGGTTGGCTCACTTCTGTACTTAACAGCTAGTAGGCCAGATATAATGTTTGCTACATGTTTATGTGCTAGATTTCAGGCTGATCCTAGAGAATCTCACTTGATAGCTATTAAGAGAATTTTCAGATATCTCAAGGGAACACCAAACCTTGGCATTTGGTACCCTAGAGATTCTGGTTTTGATCTAACTGGTTATTCAGATGCAGATTATGCAGGTTGTAGAATTGATAGAAAGAGCACAACAGGAACCTGTCAATTTCTAGGAAACAAGCTTGTGTCCTGGTTCAGTAAAAAGCAAAATTCAGTTTCTACTTCTACAGCTGAAGCTGAATATATTGTTGCTGGCAGTTGCTGTGCACAGATTTTATGGATGAAAAATCAATTGCTAGACTATGGTCTGCAAGTTGAGAGAATTCTTATTTTCTGTGATAACACAAGTGCAATTGCCATCACTGAAAATCCAGTGCAACATTCAAGGAAAAAGCACATAGATATCAAGTACCATTTCATAAGGGAATATGTGATGAATGGTACTGTGGAACTACATTTTGTTCCAAGTGAGAAGCAACTTGCAGATATCTTTACCAAGCCACTGGATGAATCCACCTTTTCAAGGTTGGTAAGTGAGTTAGGTATGCTTAATTACTCTTAAATTTATCTGAGTTATTTTGCAAGTTGTCATGTAGCCAGAAATTTAATTGATTTTTCAGTCTTGGATGAAATTTTGGCTAAGTCAAAATTTACATCTCGACGGATGACCCTTATCCATCGAGTTTAGTCATCCGTCGATATACTATTTGCTAATGAAAATCAATTACTTTTCTGGAATCTTTTAAAACTCGACGAATAACAGTTTATCCTCAATCGTCGAATTGTCTTAATCTCAGCCGTTAATTCCCTATACATTATCCATCGAGTATACTTACAATTTGTAAGCATTACACGACGGATAATGGGTGGAATTTTTACAGTTTATTTTTAAACGGCTATTTTAGGCAATTTCTATTGGTTAATTTACTTTACTTTATTATTTTTATCAGTTATTTTTGAGATAGTATAAAAGCTTATTTCATTGCAATTGTTTTCTTTTATTATTCTCAAATTCAACTGCTCTTATTTCATTCTCTCTCAAGCAATTATTCTCCTTCTCTTCAAGCTTTCATTCTCTAACAATGGCACATGTAGTAAAGATTATGTCTCAAACTGGATTCATTTATGAGAAGAACAATTTCACTGCATTGGTCAATAACGGTATTCAGCAATCAGAGGACTATCACAAGATGATGGACTTTGTGAAGAATTGCAAGCTAAATTACGCCATGCTGGAACCACCCACAATCTTCTGTGAAGTTGTTGAAGAGATGTGGACCACTGTTATCTACAACTCTACTGACAAGACCATCACTCTAACCATCAAAGGTAATGAATTATGTATCAACAGTGATGTGATAAAAGCATGTTTCAAAATTCCTGATAATAATGTGACTTCACCACACAATGACACTGATATTATCAATATGCTTAATTACATGCATTATGCACTTCCTACTTCTAAACTGAGTGATATTAGGAGAATGGGTCTTAGGAAGGAGTGGAGTTTTATGTGTGATGTAGTTACTAAGGTTTTCTCTGAAAAAGTCAGTAATTTTGATTCGGTGAATATTTCCATGCTTAACATGCTATACATGCTAGTTACATATAAATTTTATAATTTCAGTGACCTTGTCTTGTTTGAGTTAGGTTTTAAATTAGGTGAGTTAGCTAAAAGAGGTAAGAATGTGTATTATGCTAGATTTTTCATGCTATTGGCTTACCACCTCTGTGAAGAGATTGTGCTTGAGAACCCAAACAACAAACTGGTTTGTGGGGTTCAAGAGAGAAGACTCATTGCAGATTTGAACAGGGCCAACCATCACAAGGATGTGCCAATGTTCTACTTTCCTGTAATGCAGGCACCTCAGGTAAGTGAGGTAAGTTTATCCATCCCTACAACTATTCCAACCTCCACTATTTCTTTGAATTCAGGAGTAGCTATGGCAACTGTGCCAATGACCAAACAGTTCCCTACCAAAGCCTCCAAATCTACTACTATTTCCAAAACCAAATCAAAGGAAACCCCCTCTGGTTTCTCTCAAAATATACCAGTTGAAAACTCCACCAAAGCCAAAGAGGGGAGTGTGAAGGAGGGTAAGTTAGGTGAGGGAAGGGGTGAACATCAAAGAAACCCCAAGAATAAGGTTGGAGAGTTGAGTGAATCCCTGCCTAGCCACACTGTAGTTTCCCAACAAACTGCAGTGCTTAAAAGGACAAAAGCTCACTTCTAGCTGCATCCTCCCAAAAGGATGTGGTTATTGAACAAAGCTCTCAGCCAAGAGCACAGGCCAAGAGGGTTAGGGACACAAGCTCACCCCAAACTTATACAAGAAAGAAGAAATCTAAAACCTCTGGGGATGCACAGGGCACACACACAGTGCAAACTGGTGCTAAAGACACAGTCCCTGCATTCTCTCAAATTCAGTTTGATGTAGCTCCAATAAATGTGGAGTCACAGCCAAAATCTCTAGTTATAGAAGCATCTCATACACCATACTCACCAACAAACTCTCTAGAAGTGGATATGATAAACACTTCAATTCCTGATTCCCCTTCTTTAACTCTGTTGGGGAAGCCAAAATCTAGTACAAGTGAGCATCATCTTTTAGATGATTTGTTGGCTCACTTGCCAATTCTTTCAGAAACTATTGTGATATCTGTGCCTCAAATATCTTCAATCAGCACAGAGTCAACAGTAGTTTCTCTTCCCAACTCATTCATTTCTACTCTCTCGACGGATATTGCTCATCCGTCGAGTAGTGATTGTATCCCGACGGATAAGCCTAACAACAGTTATCCGTTGGATAGCATTACCACTCACTCGATGGATATCACTCATCCGTCGTGTATCTCTGCACAACTTCAAACTTCAATTATTTCAAGTGCAGAAGATTTAGTGGTTGTACAGTCACTCTTAGGACTGAGAGAGGAGAGTGTCTTGAGTGAGAGGCTGGGTTGCTCCGAGGCAAAAGGAGAGGAAATGAGTGAAAATCAGCAATCCATTTATTCAGGATTGGCAAAAGGGAGTGAGAGGAGTCCCACCTTAGTAGGTGAAGGTGAGGGTGTGAGGGTGGGGAGCCAGGGTGAGACCCTGATACAACAAAAGAGAGATCATGAGAGAAAAGCAGGTACAGAGGGTATAAGGGTGGATCCAGCCATTGCTCATGAGTTAATGATTGTGGATGATGCTGAAAAGGAAAGACAATTTTAGCAACATTACAAAGCTGTAATTGATAACATTTCTTTAGATGCTGACACTTTTACTCATCCTGTGTCAGCCTATCAATTGTTGGCTGCTCAGGGCAATGAGGAGGCAGAAAAGACTTTGAATCTGGTGCATACTTCAGAATCTCTACAAAGGGATAAAGCTGCTGTCAATCTAATGCCTCCTACAGCTGGTGAGCCATCTGAGGAATTTGGAGTAAATTCTAATGATGATGACTCTATTTCATTTGATGGAAGCATGAACTTAGGGGAAGATGAAGGCCCAAGTTCTATTCCAGACTTACCTGAATAGGCCTTGACAAAGGAATCTACACCAGGATAATTTAATGTCTCCTTGGTCAAACAAATCATGTCTATCCAACAGGCCATTCAGAAGAGCTCAAATGTTGGTACCAAGGCTATTCTTCAAGCTCACCTAGATTCTCTACATCTAATGAAGCTACAACAATTAAGACAGAATCTGAGTGTAGATGAACTCAAAAATGATATAGATGACTTGAAGACCTACAATTCTGAGAAGCTGGATTCAGTCATGCCATATGGTACCATGCAGGATCTATTACTGAGACTGAGAAGAGAATCAGATGCTGAAAAAAAGCTGGCCAAGTTGGAAGACAGAGTTCAAGTTATTGAAAATTCTGTGGCCACCATTCTTCAAAATCAACAGTCTCAGAACACTCTTCTAATGCAACTGGCTAAAGCACAAGGCCTGACTCCTCAACTTGATGATAACAAAAAGGGGGAGAAAGGACCAAGTAAGGGGGAGAAAGGACCAAGTGAGGGGGAGAAGCTTCAGATATAAATCACTAAGGTAATTGTGCCATCAATTATTGTCTCAAAGTCTCCAGTTGCAGATGGTATAGATCTGATTCAAGCAGCAGCAGCAAACTTGAAAGTTGCTGAGAAAGAAAAGTTGAGTTTGATCAACTGGGAGAAGATTGATGAGGAGATACAGAAGAAGTTCCAACTTGTCAAGGAGCCAGTTAAGTCAGCCATCCATCACTCTCAAGTTAAGCAAATCAGTGTGAATGAGATGAGCATGAATTATCTGGAAAAAGGACAATCTTCCTGCATCAAGTCTCCAAAGGCTGAAATGATCCTTAAACCAAGGGTAAACTATTCAAAATCATCCTTGAAGAACCCCTTGGATACTGTGTATGAGACACCCAAGCCTGATGAGAAGAAGCTTCTGTCAAGATCAATTGTTTTCTATAAAGATCCAACTGATTCAGCTTCTAAAAAGAGGATTACCAAGATATTCAGAAATGGGAAGGAAATTTGTGTAGTAGCTGGACATCCTCAATTTGCTCAAGCAAAGAGAGAAGAAAAAGCCAGATTGAAGCAGGAAAAGAAGCAAGCTATTCTAGATGCAAAGAAGGCTAAACAAAAGAAAGAGCAGATTGTTATCTTGGCCAAGCTATAGGTTATGAGTTCATCCCAACAAATTCCCTCTCAACCATCTGAAGCTACTGAATCAAGGGAGCAAGTTGAAGAACAGAAGAAATCTCCAAGGAAGAAACAATTGGCTAAAAGAACAAAAAGAAAACTGGATATTGTTGACAAGGAATCGGAAGATCAATTTCCTAAGGAACCCACACCAGCTACAACTCAAGCATCAAAGCCCTTTGTGGTATTTGAAGATATAAGGGTGGTGGATCCCTACAGGAATATTCATGGTGAACCTATTGTGCCCAAGGATGAGCCAATAGAATGGGATAACATACCAATTCCTGAATTCAGTCTACCAATCCTTAGCAAGCCAAAAAGGACAAAGTCAAGGGCAGTCAAGAAAGTTAAATTGTCACCCCTCAAATCCAAATATGTAGTCAAAACTCAGCCCAAAGTCAATAAGGGAGACTACTTGTACTTGTGTGACATCAAAGAATTTTCTGATCTAAACCTCTATCTGGATGAACTAGATGAAGTGAGGGGAATTGATGCATACGGAAACCTACCTGAAAGGTTAGTGTTCAAGTACAAAGGAGGAAAGGAGATTCAGTGGCCACTTCACAGGATTCTTCAAGAGAGCCAAGCTGTATTGATTAAAGTTTATTCATCCTTCAAGAAGAACTTTGGGTTCAATGTCACTGCAAGAAGACTAGTATTGAGGAAGATTGAAGAACTAAGGAGTGTTAGAGCTAAAGATGCACTCCCAAAGACTCTTAACATCCCATACACAGGGAGAAGAGTGCATCTAAGGCCCTACTGGCTGATGGAGTTCATAGATGACAAAGGTGTGAGAAGATTCTTCAGATTAGAAGACCAACTGAGCATCTCCAGCAATGAGACTCTCTTGGAAATGCAAGAAAAACTAAATCTCTCAAAATCTGATAAACTGGAATTCCACAGGCAACTCCAAAATCAGATTGATAAAAACAACAAAAAGCTTGGAAGAAGATCCATACCTTCAAGAAACTAGAAAAATCTGCTCAGGCCAGAGGAGCATCTTGAAATGACTGTGAGCTAAACTTTGTATATTTTGATTAATTAAAGCACCTTCAGTAATATCTACTTTTCTTTAAAGCTGTCTGTTTAGGATGTTTTGTTATCATCAAGTATCTCTTAATTTATGGCTACAATTCCAGTAGACATAAATTGGGGGAGATTGTTATGCATATGTTGTGTACTTGATGATTTCATAAACAAAACACCTAAGTAGATTTTACTTAGTGAAATAATGTAGCACTTGACGGATAGGAAGTATAGTCCTGACGGATAACTCATTATAGTCCCGACGGATGATGACTTATTATCCATCGAGTGAGTAGCTTATATAATAATGAGTCTGTAGCACATTTCTGAATACACCTTTGTGTAAATTATGTAGTAGCATATAAGTCATGTTGACTTTAACTAGATATGCAGAATAGGTTGATTAATTGTACATAGATGATGTCTTGTAATTCTGCATAAATGAATTAAAGTCAAGTGCCAAAATAGCTACCGACGGATGATTAACAAAGCCATCGACGGATGATCAAATGGCTATCAACGGATGTTTTATTCAGCAGTCGACGGATGATCAATGAAGCCATCAACGGATGATCATAAAGTTGACGGATAATCATGTATTCAACGGATAAAGAATTCAAACATCAGTTGACAGTGATAACTGGTCATATGCGTCGGGATGTATGCAAATGGAATGAGGAAGCCTATTAACCGGGTAATAGAGAACAAAGTAACAAAGCATTAGACCCGATAGTTTTTATAATGATTCTATCTTTTGACTTTGTAATCTTGGTAATATATAAGCCAAGAAGTAGCAAATAGAAACGAAGATCTGAGATACAAAAAATGAGAAAAATTTGTAAGCAGAATTATTAGCATTTATCGGTATTCTCAGTAGTTCAAATTTGTAAGCAACTGTGAGCATTCTTGCATACAGAGTTCTCTCGATATAATATATATATCTGGTGGAATTGTTTAAATCCACCAGAAAGTTTTTAAAGACTCTTATTGTAACGATCGAGAATTTTTCATTGTAATTAAGAAAGTAAAGTATGTGTTATGTGATTAAGTGGTGATTATTTGTCTTATCTGTATACTAGAGTTAAGGAGCGTGGATAAAAACGTTCCAATTTAAAGAGTCAGCTTAGAAGTTAAGCTGTGTTGTCGGGCCGTCAGGTAGAACGGAACCCGTCCCATTAAAGAGTTAAAGAATATATAAAAGAGGAATTATGTGTGATTGAATGAAATGAATGTGTCAGTAAAGTGTTTTGTCCTAAGTGACGTGTCGGTCAATAATGATAATGAGAAGCGTAATCGAAACGCTGAGCGTCGGGCCGTCGGGATGAACGTGACCCGGTACGCGTAAAAGAGGATAAAGATTAAAGAGGGATATATTCTATGATCAGACCTGAGTCGTTATGTGACTATATGCGCGTGATTGCTTGACTGTGTGCATGATTATATGTTCTGTGTCAATTTTTGTGAATTTTAAAGGAATTATGTGATTTAAGTAAAGGTTTAATTAACCTTCGTGCATTTTTATAAAATCATCTGAGATGGATAAAAACATGGGATTTGTTCTGTTATCTTCGTAGAGGTCTTAGAGACTTTTTAAAAATGATAAGTGAATTTAATTGTTGATCTTTGCATTTTTAAATCGATTTTAGGTAGAAATGGTATTTATTAAAGCGAGTTTGCGAAATTCATATAAAATCAACCGCTCGCTCAAATTCTTATTATGAGTAATGGATAAAAAGCTAATTTCGAGGCCTACGCGTTAAAAATGTCATTTTCAATAATTCTGGACTTTCCGAGAGAGATATATTTTTATTTTGAATTTCGTTGCAATTAAGTAAAAAGAGAAAGAAAATACAAACTAAAAAGGGAGTTATTAGATTACTATTTTGCCCTTAATCTTGGTGGAGTATAAATACTCCCTTCCTTCCTCATTTTCTTCTTCTTGCCGAACACTCACTCTTTTTTTCTCTTCTTTTTCTTTTCTCTCTCTCTCGAACACTCTCTCTCACTCTCTCTCCCGGCTTTCTTCAATCTCTCTCGGTATACCTCTCTTTTCTTTGATCAAACACACCAATCATCCCTAATTCTTTTTTCTAAGCACTTATATATGGTTAAAAGTGTGTGCATGTGTGTGATTAGGCTTGCACGCCGATGTGTGCGTGTTGTGTGTGTTCGGTGTGCACCCGAGAACCCCATGGTTCTTCTTGATTGTTGATTGATGTCATCTTGTTAAGCTTGATTCCTTGCATAATGAATGCTAGAAAGAAGTGCATGTTAGTTTATCTTGCGTAATTGACGAAATCGGGGGTTTCGTGGTTGGACACCCTCGAATGAGGGCACCACCGTGAAGCCACCGCCACCGGTGATGAACTCCGGTGAACCGGTGGTGAGTTGTGATGTGAAAACTGAACTCTACACAAAGTATACTTTAATTTTAGTAGATGCATGTGGTGTTTTTCTATATAACCGAATGGGTTTATGTTCTTAAAGTGATAAAGTTGGTTTTTGACCATGAAATCAATAGTGGATAGTTGTTAATAAAAAAAGTTGTAATTTATAAACTTGAAATGATGCATGGATGTTATGATTTCTTGAAAATTTGGAAAAGGGTTTTTGGCTTCTTTGATAAAAATCGAGTGGGTGTTTGATTAAAAGATTCCTTTGATTGTAAATGAATGTGTGCATATGATTGTGCTTAGAAAAATAAAAAATTGAGGTTGCATGTGAATCTTTGCTTCGGGTTTTGTGGACTTTTACTTCGGCTTTTGTTAATAAAGAAGAGGGAATCGGTTTTTGCGGGTTAATCTTGTTGAATACTAAGTTTATGTGGCTTAAACGTGATTGCATGTTAGTTTTAAAAAGGATCAAGATGTGCATGTCCTTGTTTGGTTCTTGGATTGTGAATTTTGAATTTTTGCCGAATGGAAAATGGGTTTAGAAGAGATTGATTTGTGATTAAGTGAATGCATGCATGTTGTTTGAATAATTTGATTATGGTTCGGATTTTTATGATTAAAAGAAAGGAGAGTGGTTCTTTAAGGGTTGTTGAATGAGATACGTGTTTATGTGAATTAAAATGAGTATTTGACAGATTTTATGGTGGGTATCTGCAATAAGGCCGAATAGGCCATAAGAAATAAAGGTCAAAACTTGATTTTTGGTAATTGAAAGAATGATTGAGTGTTATATGTGAAAATCTTTGATTTTGCTTGATTGGATTGTTGTTTTAGTTCGAATTAAGGAATAAAAGAAAAGGGAATTAAGTCGATTGATATAAGTGATAGTATGCACGTAAATGTTTGGTTGTAAATGGGTCTAGTACTCGTAAAAGAGTAGTGTTAGTGTGATTTGAGAAATAGCCTAGGTCAAGCGAGTACGCTTTGATTGCTAGGTATATAAGGATATAAAAACTTTGAGAAAGAATTGTGCTATGTGCTATGTGCTGTGCTTATTTGTATAAGCTATACTCGTATAGTTTGAGTCAAGAATATAATCGAGTTATCGTATAGAGTGATCGTTCCGAGAATGAGAGTTGGGAATCTAATTAAGATTTTGGTTTTTATTGTAGATTCGGAGCGTGAGGGCATTCGGGCTAGGAAAGGGAAAAGTATACTAGGTGGCAATAGTTCAACCCTCAGGAAAGCAATTTCAGGCAAGTAACTCTGATTACTTGTATAAATGATTGTAAAGGAAATGTTGTTCATACCATGTAGAGTATTGAACTGTTAAAGTATAAAACCCTTGCTTTATGAAACCCTGATATTGATTTGAAGTACCCTTTGTTCTTGATAACCTGTTATTGATAATCCTATTGATTTCACCCGTTGATAATCTGCCTTTCTGTTTAAGTTTCCTATAATGCCATGAATCATATTGAACCTTTAAATTATCTTGGATAACTCTATTAATGATACCCTGTTTCTCTTGATCGCCCTAATGATCCCTAAGTTATTTCTGATCCTTCAAATTTAGTGCCTTGTTATCCTTGATACAGAATTCTTGAGAATTGTTCTTTGCGTATCTTTGATTCACTCCCTGAACTTTGTTTCTTTAAAATCTGAATTAAGAATGAGTTTCGACTTGAAAGAGTCCGAATGATTTCAAAGGCTTGTTAATGATAAAATGAATTTTAGAAAACCTATTATTTTCCAACTCAAGGTTTTCCAAATGAATTCCTGATGGATTGGATTGAGACGTAAGAGGCTAGTGGGACTAGTCCAGTCATGGTAAGAGGCTAGTGGGACTAGTCCAATTTAAGGCTGAAATTATGCCGAATGGTACCTTAAAGACCGGAATGGAGGTCGATACGGGCTGATCACCCGTATATAATGAAATAGAAAGATAAGTGATCCAATCAAGGGTTCTAAATGATTATTTAAAATGGGAACTGAAACTTTTATTCAGTAAATTGATTTTTGGAAATGAAAATGGTTTATACTGTTTTGAAAAGAGTTGATTATGTTATTGTGGAGCTTAAAGCTCAGAACCCTGATTCCTGAAATTGTTGATCATATGAATGATTCTATATCTTGAAATACTGTTGCTTTCCTCTATCGAAAGATCTATTTTGATCCTATAATGAATTGTGATGAATGTCGGCTTTCGTCCTGTTTCGAGCTTTGCTTCTTGAAAGCCCAACTATTCTTCGGATACCCTTTCCTTATCTCAAAGAAAACAAAAATAAATATATGGAAATCTGCCACCTAGATTAGCTAAAATAGAAAGCCCTAGTTTGTTCAAAGTATATTGAGAATTGATATTGTAGAACTGCTATATAGTTACTTGCTGAGTTTTCTACTCACTTGTTTTGTCTTAATCTAACCATGGCAGTTAAGCAAGAAGATGGCCAGGCTTAGGCGCACTGCTCGTAAGAGCGTACCTGGTGGTCCCTACCGTGTTGAGGGCTTCCAGTTGCCAGAGCAGGTAGTACAGGTTATGAGTGAGCTCGCGCCTAGTAAGAGGTGTTTAAAGATACAATGGGTTATCTGTCGGTTCCCAGCCGGAATCGATACCGATTATTTAATAATATTTTGGGTTTGTAAGTTATATTCTGTGATTGGTAGTTGTAATCTTGTCTCATACTTTATCCTGTTGATCCTGTTAGTAGTTAATCGGGGTTTATGCATATTTAATTAGTAGATTAGAGGTGTGTGAGTCCTCATTTCCTAACCCCGAGATTGAGGTCGTCACAAGTTGGTATCAGAGCTATAGGATCTAGTCCCTGAGATAAGTTAGGTTTTAAAAAGGGGTATTTTGGGAATATATCTATATCGCGAGAGAGTTCGACTCATGTAGAGTTGAGTTAGACTATTAGGTACAGTCTAAGGAAAAGTGTTGATTGGTAATGCAGAAACTAGAGTTAGGGTGTGAGTTTGCTGGAAGCTTTATTTGACCCTAACATTGTTTCTTGGTTGTTGTTTTATGTTTTCTCTCAGGATCCTAGTAGTGGTAGTGACTCAGACTCAGAGATTAGCTTGACTGGTACCCCTGTGGACCCTATTCCACCCTCTCCAAAGGAGCCTGTATATGTTAGTTCACACCCAGAGGAGGACCCTTCCGAGAGTAGTGAGATCCCCATGCAGATTTCACCCTTGAGGCCTGATTCAGAGACCCCTGCCCCTGAGTCAGAGTCGGAGATGCCTAAGACTGTTCCTGTCAGTGTTGGTGGCAAGTTAGCCCAGGACCGAGACTTTGTGTACTCCCGCATTCCTGAGTTGGGAGCTTTGGTAGATAGGTTAATTCGAGACTCTAGGCAGAGGAATTCAGTGGTGGTGGAGGAATGGAGAGCTAGGATTCAGTTGGTGGAGCAGGTTGCCAGGAGGAGATTGGATGAGGGACCATCCACTAGTGATGCTGATGCTGAGGCCCGGAGGCTGCATAAGATCATTCGCTGGATGTTGGTTGTGTTGAGAGAGATCCTAGATGATTAGACGGGACTGTTGGTTGAGCCCGTAGATGGTTGTTGTTGTTTTCAGCGCCGGTAGGCTTTGGGATACTTGGTCAGATGTCAGGATCCCTTTTTCATTTATCTTGTTGTATTTCAGACCAGTGTAGTAGTAGTTGGAAGTTAGAGGTAGATAAGGGGATGTTTTCCAGTTTTTCCTCTGTTTAACCCTGCTATTTATTGTACCTTGTTTCAGAAGCTTAAAATCCAGAATATTTCCTATGTAACCCTTGATTTAAATAAATCTATTATCTTGCTTTCCTTTGTGCACCTTGTTTATCTTATAAACTGTTCTCAATGCCATGTTTTAAATACAGCTATATTTTCATACAACCATGACTAAAGATCGTAAGACCCTATTTCGTGCCATGATAAAACAACACTGATATGAGAATTATGTAGTAATAGGATTGCATGTGCAAATTGGGTAAAACTTAAAACCCACAAAAGAGATTTCATTAAAAAAAAATTGTTGTTATATATATGCCATGCTATCGTATTGCTAAATAATTGCTCAATCAGGTTTGTAAGAAATGGCCAACTCACCAGATCACCAAGAAGAAGAAATTCCCACCCAAGACCCAGAAATAAACCCAGAAACCACTTTGATGAGCAGACTTGCTCAGCTTTTGCAACAACCTGTGGCCCCAAAAGTTGGAAATTTCAAGCACTTTCAATCTGTTCATCCTCCAGAGTTCTTAGGTTTGCCAGATCCGATTAAAGCACAGTCGTGGTTGAGAGAGATGGAAAAAGCCTTTGAGCTAGCCGAAGTTAAGGACGATAAGAAAGCTCAGTACGCAAGTTATTATTTGAGGGATGAAGCAAGTTTCTGGTGGGAGTCTTCTAAGACGTTGTTGGAAGGCAAAGACTTATCTTGGGGGAAGTTCACTGAGATGTTTCTGGAAAAAATATTTGCCAAGTTATATGCAAGATCAGTTGGAGATGAAATTTTTGGATCTTAGACAGGAGGAAATGTCGGTAGCAAAATATGAGGTGAAGTTTTCGGAATTGGCAAGGTTCGTGCCAGAGTACGTGAATACTGAAGCAAAGAAGGCTAAGAGGTTCCAGCAGGGACTTAAGCCGTGGATTAGGAGTCAAATAGCAATGTTGGAGATCAAGAACTATGCTGCTTTGGTTCATAAGGCAATGATAGTGGAAGGTGAGCGGGAAGCTGCTCGAAGAGAAAATGAAGGAAGAAAGAGGAAGTTTGAAAGCTCTGAGCAAGAGCAAGGAAGTTCAAAGTTCAGAGGAAAGTTTGGAAAGAATGGTGGAGGTCAGAACAAAAATTTTCAGAAGTTTAGACCCGGGAATGGAGCTCAGAAGAACCGTTTCCAGAAAGCTGGACAACCGGGAAAGGATAGCAGGCCCCAGATGCAAGAATGCAGGAACTGTGGAAAGAGACACCCGGGGTGGTGTAATAAGCTGGATATAACATGTTTTAAGTGCAACCAGAAGGGGCATTATTCTTTAGAATGTTCAAATGAAGTAAGGAAGCCTGATTTGGCTTGTTTCAAGTGTGGCAAGGTAGGCCATATGGCTAGAAATTGCAAGGAGCCTGTGCAGAAGGCTAATATTCTCAGAATTGCTGGACCGCCGTCTCTCCCAGCACCATCATCTCAACCCAGAGCTAGGACCTTTAACATGTCAATGAAAGATGCGGTGCAAGATGTGGACGTGGTAGCAGGTATGCTTGTTATAAACTCAGTAGAAGTAAAAGTTTTGATGGATTCTGGAGCAACCAGATCTTTTATTTCTGAAAGCATTATTGATAAGTTAAATTGTGTTGCATACCCTCTAGAGCCTAAGTTGATTATAGAGGTAGCAAATCAAGAGAAAGTTGTTGTTAATAAGATTTGTCCCGATTGTGATGTGTCTATAGAAGGTCGGCACTTTTCTGCTGACTTAATTCCTTTTAAGTTAGGAGAATTTGAGGTTATTCTAGGAATGGATTGGTTGTCAAATCATGAGGCGCAAATAGAGTGTAAAAGTAAGAAAGTGAAGTTAAGAACCAAGGATGGTGAGGAAGTGATATTTAAAGGAAGGAGGCAAGAAAAGAAATTTCTAACGGTTATTGAGGCGAGAAGATTAATGCGTCAAGGATGCGAGGTTTATTTGGCTCATGTCGTGGATGTGGAGAAAGAATCTGTAAAGATCGATGATATTCCGGTAGTAAGAGATTTTCTGGACGTGTTTCCTGATGAATTGCCGGGACTACCTCCAGACAGAGAGATCGAGTTTACGATTGAATTGGCTCCTGGTACGGAACCAGTGTCGAAAGCTCCCTATCGCATGGTGCCGGTTGAAATGAAGGAATTGGCAGCTCAGTTGCAAGAGTTGTTGGACAAAGGAGTAATCCGACCGAGTGTATCCCTGTGGGGCGCACCGGTGTTTGTAAAGAAGAAGGATGGAAGTATGCGATTGTGTATCGATTACCGTGAACTGAATAAGTTGACGATCAAGAATAAGTACCCTCTACCGCGGATTGAGGACTTGATTGACCAATTGAAAGGAGCTTCGTGTTTCTCAAAGATTGATTTAAGATCTGGGTATCATCAATTAAAGATCAAAGCGGAAGATATACCCAAGACAGCGTTCCGAACAAGATACGGACATTATGAGTTTTTGGTGATGGCATTTGGCTTGACGAATGCGCCAGCTGTATTTATGGATCTTATGAACAGAGTGTTCAAGCAGTATTTGGACAAGTTCGTGATTGTGTTTATTGACGATATACTTATTTATTCCAAAACGGAGGAAGATCATAAGGAGCATTTGAGGATTTCCTTGGAAATTCTGCGAAAAGAGAAGTTGTATGCAAAATTTTCAAAGTGAGAATTTTGCCTAAAAGAAGTGCAATTTCTTGGTCATGTAGTTAATAAAGAAGGAATTAAAGTGGATCCAGCCAAGATAGAAGTTGTAATGAATTGGGAAAGACCCAAGACTCCGACGGAAGTCAGAAGTTTTCTGGGATTAGCCGGATACTATAGAAGATTTGTGTAAGATTTCTCAAAGATTGCCGTTCCATTGACAAAATTGACAAGAAAGAATGAGAAGTTCGTTTGGACAGAAAAGTTTGAGGAAAGTTTTCAAGAATTAAAGAAGAGGTTGGTAACCTCCCCTGTGTTGGTATTACCAGATGATAAAGGTGAATTTGTGATATTCAGTGATGCTTCCTATAAAGGACTTGGATGCGTGTTAATGCAACACAGGAAGGTAATAGCATACGCGTCAAGGAAACTCAAACCGTATGAGCAAAAGTATCCAACGCACGATTTGGAATTGGCAGCAATTGTATTTGCCCTTAAGATTTGGAGGCATTATTTGTACGGGGAAAAGTGCGAGATTTATACGGACCATAAGAGCTTAAAGTATATCTTTACTCAGAAAGAACTGAATATGCGACAAAGAAGGTGGTTGGAATTAATCAAAGATTATGATTGTGCGATAAACTATCATCCTGGAAAGGCAAATGTGGTAGCTGATGCTTTAAGTCGAAAGGAAAAGTTGAATATGTTAACGTCATCAGAAGAATTAATCAAGGACTTTGAAAAGATGGAAATAGTGGTGCAGACTCCAGAATGTGGAGGTGAAGCCATTTATGCAATACGGTTTCAACCTAAAATTTTGGAAAAGATTAGATTCTGTCAAGAGCAGGTGATGAATCGTGAAAGGAATAAGTTGACGGGAGAAGAAATTAAAGCTCAAAAGGATGAAAAAGGGATATACCGTGTTAACTCACGTATTTAGATACCTGATGTTGTGGAACTAAAGCACGAGATTTTGCAAGAAGCGCATAACTCGATATTTTCAATTCACCCTGGAAGTACGAAGATGTACCAGGATTTGAAAGAAAATTTTTGGTGGCCAAACATGAAAAAGGAAATTACGGAATGGATAAGCAAATGTTACACATTCCAAAGAGTTAAAGCGGAACATCAAAGGCCAAGTGGATTGCTTCAGCCACTGGACATACCTGAATGGAAATAGGAACATATCGCAATGGATTTCGTGGTAGGATTACCTAAAACCAAGTCTAATCATGATGCGATTTGGGTGGTAATTGATCGATTGACAAAGTCAGCATATTTCTTGCCAATAAACGAAAGGTTTTCATTAGAGAAGCTGGTCAAATTGTATATGGATGAAATCATGATGCGTCATGGAGTTCCTGTATCTATCGTGTCTGATAGAGATCCAAGGTTTAATTCGAGATTTTGGCGACAATTCCACGATCATTTGGGAACGAAATTGAAAATGAGTACGGCATATCATCCGCAGACAGACGGACAAAGTGAAAGGACAATTCAGACAATTGAGGATATGTTACGAACCTGCACAATAGATTTCAAAGGAAATTGGGACGATCATTTGCCCTTAATTGAGTTTTCCTACAACAACAGTTATCACGCAAGTATTGGCATGCCGCCTTATGAAGCGCTGTATGGAAGAAAGTGTAGATCCCCTACTTATTGGGACGAAGTTGGTGAGCGCAAGTTAATTGGCCCCGAGCTAGTGCAGCAAACGAAGGAAAAAGTTGAAATGATACGAAAGAGATTAATTGCAGCTCAAGACCGACAGGCAAAGTACGCGAATCAAGAGCAGAAAGATGTGCAATTCGAAACTGGAAACAAGGTCTTGTTGAAAATATCTCCTTGGAAAGGTTTAACTCGATTTGGAAAGAAAGGAAAGCTGAGTCCAAGGTACATTGGACCATTTGAAGTATTGCGACAAGTTGGGAAAGTGGCGTATGAATTGGCGCTGCCGCCGCAAATGCAACATCTGCACAATATATTTCATGTATCTCTCCTGAAGAAGTATAATGCCGATGCGAGCCATGTGATCGAGTTGGAACCAGTAGAAATCCAACCAGATTTGTCCTATGTGGAACAACCAGTGCGAATTTTGGATCGAAAAGAAAGGACACTTAGAAATAAAGTTGTACCTCTAGTTAGAGTGTTGCGGAGAAATCCACTAGTCGAGGAATCGACTTGGGAATTAGAAAGCGAAATGAAAGAAAAGTATCCCCATCTATTTGCTTAGATTAGATTCTGGGGACAGAATCCTTTTAAGGAGGGTAGATTGTAACGACCGAGAATTTTTCGTCGTAATTAAGAAAGTAAAGTATGTGTTATGTGATTAAGTGGTGATTATTTGTCTTATCTGTATACTAGAGTTAAGGAGCCTGGATAAAAACGTTCCAATTTAAAGAGTCAGCTTAGAAGTTAAGCTGTATTGTCGGGCCGTCAGGTAGAACGGAACCCGTCCCATTAAAGAGTTAAAGAATATATAAAAGAGGAATTATGTGTGATTGAATGAAATGAATGTGTCAATAAAGTGTTTTGTCCTAAGTGACGTGTCGATCAATAATGATAATGAGAAGCGTAATCGAAACGCTGAGCGTCGGGCCGTCGGGATGAACGTGACCCGGTACGCGTAAAAGAGGATAAAGATTAAAGAGGGATATATTCTATAATCAGACCTGAGTCGTTATGTGACTATATGCGTGTGATTGCTTGACTGTGTGCATGATTATATGTTCTGTGTCAATTTTTGTGAATTTTAAAGGAATTAGGTGATTTAAGTAAAGGTTTAATTAACCTTCGTGCATTTTTATAAAATCATCTGAGATGGATAAAAACATGGGATTTGTTCTGTTATCTTTGTAGAGGTCTTAGAGACTTTTTTAAAAATGATAAGTGAATTTAATTGTTGATCTTTGCATTTTTAAATCGATTTTATGTGGAAAAGGTATTTATTAAAGCGAGTTTGCGAAATTCATATAAAATCAACCGCTCGCTCAAATTCTTATTATGAGTAATGGATAAAAAGCTAATTTCGAGGCCTACGCGTTAAAAATGTCATTTTCAATAATTCTTGACTTTCCGAGAGAGAAATATTTTTATTTTGAATTTCGTTACAATTAAGTTAAAAGAGAAAGAAAATGCAAACTAAAAAGGGAGTTATTAGATTACTATTTTGCCCTTAATCTTGGTGGAGTATAAATAATCCCTTCCTTCCTCATTTTCTTCTTCTTGCCGAACACTCACTCTTTTTTTCTCTTCTTTTTCTCTTCTCTCTCTCTCTCGAACACTCTCTCTCACTCTCTCTCTCGGCTTTCTTCAATCTCTCTCGGTATACCTCTCTTTTCTTTGATCAAACACACCAATCATCCCTAATTCTTTTTGCTAAGCACTTATATATGGTTAGAAGTGTGTGCATGTGTGTGATTAGGCTTGCATGCCGGTGTGTGTGTGTTGTGTGTGTTCGGTGTGCACCCGAGAACCCCATGGTTCTTCTTGATTGTTGATTGATGTCATCTTGTTAAGCTTGATTCCCTACATAATGAATGCTAGAAAGAAGTGCATGTTAGTTTATCTTGCGTAATTGACGAAATCGGGGGTTTCGTGGTTGGACACCCTCGAATGAGGGCACCACCGTGAAGGCACCGCCACCGGTGATGAACTCCGGTGAACCGGTGGTGAGTTGTGATGTGAAAACTGAACTCTACACAAAGTACACTTTAATTTTAGTAGATGCATGTGGTGTTTTTCTATATAACCGAATGGGTTTATGTTCTTAAAATGATAAAGTTGGTTTTTGACCATGAAATCAATAGTGGATAGTTGTTAATAAAAAAAAGTTGTAATTTATAAACTTGAAATGATGCATGCATGTTATGATTTCTTGAAAATTTGGAAAAGGGTTTTTGGCTTCTTTGATAAAAATCGAGTGGGTGTTTGATTAAATGATTCCTTTGATTGTAAATGAATGTGTGCATATGATTGTGCTTAGAAAAATCAAAAATTGAGGTTGCATGTGAATCTTTGCTTCGGGTTTTGTGGACTTTTGCTTCGGCTTTTGTTAATAAAGAAGAGGGAATCGGTTTTTGCGGGTTAATCTTGTTGAATACTAAGTTTATGTGGCTTAAACGTGATTGCATGTTAGTTTTAAAAAGGATCAAGATGTGCATGTCCTTGTTTGGTTCTTGGATTGTGAATTTTGAATTTTTGCCGAATGGAAAATGGGTTTAGAAGAGATTGATTTGTGATTAAGTGAATGCATGCATATTGTTTGAATAATTTGATTATGGTTCGGCTTTTTATGATTAAAAGAAAGGAGAGTGGTTCTTTAAGGGTTGTTGAATGAGATACGTGTTTATGTGAATTAAAATGAGTATTTGACAAATTTTATGGTGGGTATTTGCAATAAGGCCGAATAGGCCATAAGAAATAAAGGTCAAAACATGATTTTTGGTAATTGAAAGAATGATTGAGTGTTATATGTGAAAATCTTTGATTTTGCTTGATTGGATTGTTGTTTTAGTTCGAATTAAGGAATAAAAGAAAAGGGAATTAAGTCGATTGATATAAGTGATAGTATGCACGTAAATGTTTGGTTGTAAATGGGTCTAGTACTCGTAAAAAAGTAGTGTTAGTGTGATTTGAGAAATAGCCTAGGTCAAGCGAGTACGCTTTGATTGCTAGGTATATAAGGATATAAAAACTTTGAGAAAGAATTGTGCTATGTGCTATGTGCTGTGTGCTTATTTGTATAAGCTATACTCGTATAGTTCGAGTCAAGAATATAATCGAGTTATCGTATAGATTGATCGTTTCGGGAACGAGAGTTGGGAATCTAATTAAGATTTTGGTTTTTATTGTAGATTCGGAGCGTGAGGGCATTCGGGCTAGGAAAGGGATAAGTATACTAGGTGGCAGTAGTTCAACCCTCAGGAAAGCAATTTCAGGCAAGTAACTCTGATTACTTGTATAAATGATTGTAAAGGAAATGTTGTTCATACCATGTAGAGTATTGAACTGTTAAAGTATAAAACCCTTGCTTTATGAAACCCTGATATTGATTTGAAGTACCCTTTGTTCTTGATAACCTGTTATTGATAAGCCTATTGATTTCACCCGTTCATAATCTGCCTTTCTATTTAAGTTTCCTATAATGCCATGAATCATATTGAACCTTTAAATTATCTTGGATAACTCTGTTAATGATACCCTGTTTCTCTTGATCGCCCTAATGATCCCTAAGTTATTTCTGATCCTTCAAATTTAGTGCCTTGTTATCCTTGATACAGAATTCTTGAGAATTGTTCTTTGCGTATCTTTGATTCACTCCCTGAACTTTGTTTCTTTAAAATCTGAATTAAGAATGAGTTTCGACTTGAAAGAGTCCGAATGATTTCAAAGGCTTGGTAATGATAAAATGAATTTTAGAAAACCTATTGTTTTCCAACTCAAGGTTTTCCAAATGAATTCCTGATGGATTGGATTGAGACGTAAGAGGCTAGTGGGGCTAGTCCAGTCATGGTAAGAGGCTAGTGGGACTAGTCCAATTTAAGGCTGAAATTATGCCGAATGGTACCTTAAAGACCGGAATGGAGGTCGATACGGGCTGATCACCCGTATATAATGAAATGGAAAGATAAGTGATCCAATCAAGGGTTCTAAATGATTATTTAAAGAGGGAACTGAAACTTTTATTCAGTAAATTGATTTTTGGAAATGAAAATGGTTTATACTGTTTTGAAAAAAGTTGATTATGTTATTGTGGAGCTTAAAGCTCAGAACCCTGATTCCTGAAATTATTGATCATATAAATGATTCTATATCTTGAAATACTGTTGATTTCCTCTATCGAAAGATCTATTTTGATCCTATAATGAATTGTGATGAATGTCGGCATTCGTCCTGTTTCAAGCTTTGCTTCTTGAAAGCCCAACTATTCTTCGGATACCCTTTCCTTATCTCAAAGAAAACAAAAATAAATATATGGAAATCTGCCACCTAGATTAGCTAAAATAGAATGCCCTAGTTTGTTCAAAGTATATTGAGAATTGATATTGTAGAACTGCTATATAGTTACTTGCTGAGTTTTCTACTCACTTGTTTTGTCTTAATCTAACCATGGCAGTTAAGCAAGAAGATGGCCAGGCTTAGGCGCACTGCTCGTAAGAGCGTACCTGGTGGTCCCTACCGTGTTGAGGGCTTCCAGTTGCCAGAGCAGGTAGTACAGGTTATGAGTGAGCTCGCGCCTAGTAAGAGGTGTTTAAAAATACAATGGGTTATCTGTCGGTTCCCAGCCGGAATCGATACTAATTATTTAATAATATTTTGGGTTTGTAAGTTATATTCTGTGATTGGTAGTTGTAATCTTGTCTCATACTTTATCCTGTTGATCCTGTTAGTAGTTAATCGGGGTTTATGCATATTTAATTAGTAGATTAGAGGTGTGTGAGTCCTCATTTCATAACCCCGAGATTGAGGTCGTCACACTTGTTTTTAATTACCTATGTTTTGATTCACTTAAATTTTTATTCCGCATTGTGTTAATCAAAACACTTATATTTGTATTCGAGTTTGAACATTTTTATTTTAAGAAAAAGGTTCAAGAATTCCATTCAACCCCCCTTCTGTAATTCTTGCCATATTGTTAAGGGACTAACAATCTTAGCTTCATCAGAACCTAATGCAGCCATGTCTCTTGGTTCTCTAGCATTTAACCCAATAGTCATGAATGTAGACAACAATTGGCTTTTCTTTGGATCTGATGGTTTGACATTTTTCCACAGAAGTTTCTTTTTATCAGCTACTTCCATTTTGTCTAAATCAACTTGAGCATTGTCAGAGGTTGACTTGATGACTTTATCAGAACTTGTTGTTTCTGTTGTAACTTGCAGTTCTTCACTTTGAACAACTTGAACCTTGTCAGAGGTTGTCTTTAATTCTTCAGAAATCTTCAGCAAGATCATCATCAGTAACTTGAACCATTTTACACATTGGCTTTATCAGAATTTGAGGAATTTTCATCTTCAGTGGCTTGGTTGGTTCATCAACTTTTCCGTTCCCTTTATCTTTAGGAGCAATCTCAGATTGTGATCATGTCTTGGCTTTAGATGCCTCAGAAATTGACTTCTCCTTGATCACAATGCCTTTTTCCTTAGACCTTGGAGGTTTCTTTGCAACAGAAGCTTTTGGCTTTAGATTTTTCTTTTTAGCTTTAAATTTAGCTTCTTCCTTCTTGAGATTTTATAAATCCATTCCTGGATTATGCTTCAGAAATAATCTTCTAGCAATTTCCTCATCAAGTATCTGAATCTTGGAATCCTTATAGTAGACTGTTGTCTACTTCCCCTTGAACTTCAGAGTTTGCATGAACTTTTGAGAATCTTGACTTCCACCTTGTATCAGAACATCAGGCTTTGTCAGACTTTGTTCATCAAAACTTGATATCAGATTTTGAGTATTAGTACTTACTATCAGATTTTAAGTTTGAGTAGTATCATAAATTATCTTCTTTTGAGTAGAAGATTTATTTGCTTCAATAATTAGTTTCCTTGAAGAAACCTTGTTGTTCTACTCTTTTCCCTGAACTTGACCTTTACCCTTGCTAGGGTTTCCCTGGTCATCAGCTTCATCATCTTTCTTCTTCAGTAATTGATCATTTGAGCATTTGGACTTAATTAACTTCTCCCCCCTTTTTGGCATCATCTGATAGTAGAAGTAAGAGAAGAATTTAAACTGAAGATTGGATCTCATCCAATTAAGCCTGTTAAGAAGCTTGATTAGTCAGAACCTCAGTGATTTGGGCCTGTTGCTTCTCTTGAGTTTTCTCAATTGCTTCTACCTTTTCAGAAATAGGTCTGATAAACCTCTTTTTGTCAAGCTTGGTCTCCATATCCAGCTTTTCAGCCTTTTCTAGAAGCTTATCAACCTTTTCTTGAGTAGCATAGTGTAGACCTTGAAGATTTTTGGTAGACAGAGCTGTGACTTTGAGTTGTGTCTTGAAATCAGAATTTTTGAGCAACTCATCAGCTTTTTCAAGATGGTATGTCACTACTTTGGAGCTTGGAATGAAGTCAGTTTCATTCCACTTCTTGGTCCACTCCACACCTCTGTGAGTATCTTCCCAAGGAATAGGAGCAGCTTGCTCAACAAACTTCTCAATTAGTGCCTCCTTTCCTAGAATGGGAGCAGGAGTATCAATATAAACACTGTCTTATGAACTTGAGGAGGACTCATTATCTTCTGATAGTACCAGAGTGTGTGAAGCAACTGGAGATTCTGGAACAATTTCATCTAAATTCTGATCTTCAGGTTCTTGATCCAGAATAGGTATAGATGGTATCTTAGCATCAGCATTTGAGATTGGAGAATGAGTTGGAGATGTCTGAGCTGCTGTAGAAGCTTCCAGATAAAGAACAGTTGGAATGTGTAGCCTATTGATGTCAATTTCAGTATTTAAGCCTGAATCTTCAATTGTAATATCTTCATGAAGAGGAGAGACCGGAGGTGTAACCACTGTATTAGGAACAGTGTCTTGGTCTTTAGCTGAAGGTGGCAGAGATTCAATGATAATTGGTTCTTCTGAGATCAGAGATTCCTGATGTGGCGCCCTCCAAACCCGGGTCAGAAGTTTGGGGTCCACACACACACCTTATTTATAACCTGCTTATAACAATAATAAAGATAATAATAATATGCAGTGACCCTACTTACCAACTACCACAGACCGCAACAGGTTAAAGTATGCACACAAGCCGAACACATACTTATATTACAAACCGTTCAAACCCCAACTATCCAAACTCAGAACTGAGTATTACACATTATTATAAACTTTTACAAACTTATATTATCCCAAAAGAAGCCTACTAGCTCAGCTCGATCAACCTGAACCCCTAGCTCTCGCGCTGGACTGGGGATCCTCGTTACCAACTTGTTCCTTCTTAACTGGAAAAGAACATAAACAACATCGCACAAATGAGCTAACTAGCTCAGCAAGTCACAATGACAAAACTGAGAATAATGATCATCTAGTGAAAATGGTTACGATATCAAGTGAACAATGAATTATGATTTAGAATTGGACATTATACTTTCATTTTAAAAACCAAGGTTAGGCTGCTGATCAGTCACGCACTAACCCCGAGCAAAGCACACAGCATTGCTCTAACTACTGGATCCAAGGCACACATTGGCCTAACTTGACCATTATATGGTCTGACCACGAATCTGGTCCACAATTTTATAAAAACAATCCAATTCTAACATAATAACAGAATAAGCAATAATAAACAATAAACATGATCATTAACAACATTGGATGTTTCATAATGAAATGGTTTCAGTGTTCATGAGGATCAATATGGCATTTTCAAAGCTTAGCTGTTGGGTAATGAAAGAATTGGATAACAAAGGAATCAGTGTTTCAAGGTTTCAAGGATTTTGCCTTTCAAAGCATAGCATACAATGGTTTGAGTGTGTAGGTAATTCGATTCAGTGTTCCGTATTTAGTTTGTATGTATTTGTAGAGTAGTATCGTGTGCTTGAGGTTCGTATTCGGGTATGCAATAATCAATGGCTTAGAAAGAATAATATTTATGGCTCAAGATCAAAACTGGAATCAGGGTTTGGGTTTTAGTGCTTCAAAGCACTTTCAATTTAGAACAGGACTATCAATCACTACAATATCTCGAGAAAGTTCAGAACACTTGCCCGGTGTTAGCTTACTACACTGTACTCGCTTCCAATCTCAACCGCCTTACTCCTCAACTACCTGTTTCCCTTTCCTATATTTTGCCTCTTCTGCTCACATATCATAAGCATCTATCAATAATCAACTCATACGATTCTATTCAACACATACTTCTATCTACCCTTCGTTTCACCCAAATCCGATTAACGGATTGAAAGTTATGCAATAAATAAGTACACATCGAATATAGAGACCAACAGTCAACCAACAAATCACATATAATACATAATACGTCACATAATCAATGACATATCATTTATAAAGAAGTTTCGGGTCATAAATAGACTTTCTGGTATTTAAAATGATTTTTAAAACATTTTTTGGAATTAAAACGGGTCGTTGGATCAATTTCGGGTTAATAAACAGGGTTCGGTTAGCCAATTCTGGCTCCAAAACAATTTTATAATAATTATCGAGCCTTGGAAATAATTTAGAATAATATTTTAAAGCTCAAAACTATTTTTTGAAATTTTTAAATCATTTTTAAATAATTAAATCTACTTAAATAATTAATTAAAATCAATTAATAATTAATTAAATCAATTAATCAATTAATTTTTGAATTAATTGACCAATTAATCAATTAAAATTAACTGAAATTAATTAACTAAATAATTCAGATTTATTTTTAAATTAAAAATAATTTTCGGAATTAAAATAATAGTGTTTAGAATTTTCAGAAATTAAAAACGAATTTTTCTAATAAAAATAAATAGGAAATATGATTTTTAAACATTTTTAAAATAGGAATCCTAAATTTGTAAAGTCTGGAAACTTCAGGGACCTAATTGTATCGTCCCTAAAAGTCCAAGGACCAAACTGCAATTTTTACACCCCCGTCGCCGGAAAATGCAGGGGTGGCCGGAGAACACGTTCCCGGCGTCCTCACCCCACCAACACCTCCAGATCACATCTATACTTTACCAGAAACACAATCATGCCAACAAATCGTTCTAATCATCCCTGAGTTGGCCGAAATTTGGCCGTGAAGTTTGCCAGTTTCCGGCGAACTTCGGAAATATTCAAAACACAACTCCCTTCTCTACAGACCTCGTTGATTCATGAAACTTATATGACTGGATTGCAAATTTCACAGAGAACACAACCCACTATATCACAACATCAATTTATTCCAGAATAAGAAACCCCCAAATTTCAATTAAGAACATTCATACGAGTTATAAACCCTAATTTTAAAATTCGAAAATCAAACTCAAATTTGAACATGTTATTGGACTCCAAATCAGACGTATAATATATCAAAATCATCAGGAAATCAAGCTCTATAACATATAATCATTAAATCATACAAACAATCATCCGAACAAAAATTCATATTTTTAATCAAAATAATTCAAAAATAAATAAAATTATAGAAAAATAACCTTGATTTCTGCAGGTGTATTGTTAGGTCCCAATGTGTTTGTAGAAGGGGGGTTGAATACAAACAGTACCAAATAATCGAATTAAATACGGAATAAAAATGTGAAACAAAATTCAAGTTAAATAAGAATATTATTAAACTTGAAAGGTGTTACAACAACTGTATCGATTACAAGGAATTAATCTCAAATTAATTATCACAAATCTAGAATAAATTCGACATGAACTTTTTCTATTTTTGCAATAAAAAGATTCAAATGCTAAACGCAATTTGAGATTAAGTTCTAGGGATTTTGATCCGCTAGATAGTTACACAAGAACAAGAGAAAGATTTCTAGTTCATTGGATTTAACTTTACAAACTAGAAATTATGATCTTGAAGTTTGCAGATGAAGGATGAAATATGTTGCTTCTCTTTTCTGCTGAGTTCTTGTTTGTTGACTTGTGTTCTGTGTATTGGATGATAATGAATGTATGCTGCTTCTGTTCTTTTTAAATCAATCAACAGACTCTCATTGAACTGGCAAGACAATCCTGAGCTCAGCAAGACAATCGGTAGGACTATTGATTGTACTAAAAAGACAATCAGTTGAACTAGCAAGACAATCTCCTTCCCAGTAGAACTTTCGGTATGACTATTGAAATGACTTGGCATGACAATCGGTATGACAATCCAGATTGTCATGCTAGTTCATTTTCAATTGTCTTGCTGATTTAAGACTGTTTTTAATCCAATTAAACTTCTGAAAATTCTTAATATTAATTCTGAATAATTAATCAATTAATTCAATTAATAAATAAATAATCTTTGCATATATAATTTATTTTCTTAATTAAATTATATGACTTAATTAATTAATAGAGAATTAATATTAATCCTGAGCAGCAACCATTCTTCTGAAAATCTTCTGAAAATCACTGAGAATTATGAATCAATTCCACCACTTCAATGTTGACACTCGATGTACTATCTGGTTCATGAGTGACTAACTTCCGTGACGTTTCTTCATATCTTGACTTTGATAATTGATTTTCTTCAGATTAAATCTTGTAATTAATGATACCCTGACGAGATCTCTGTCACTTGATTAAATCCACAATCTTGATTTGCATCACTGAGGCTTGATCAATTTCTTGAGCTTCTTCCAGTGAATTGACTCCTCAAGTCTGTAGATGAACCTTGTTTCTGAATCCTCTGACAAATGTTACTTGGTGAGATCTCTTTGACGGTAGATCCACTATTTACTTATTACATTCTTATTTGAGTTGAGTTAAATCCTCGAATATACAAATAGGCTATGACATATGCCTTACAATCTCCCCCTATTTTTTTGTTAGACAATAACACACAAATACCTAGAGGATAACTCAACTAACAAATAAGAAAAAGATATAAACAGAAATGCAAAGTAAATAGCAGAAAAGTTCTGGACTAGGTTTAACATTTTCCAGATTCCAAATAGATGTTCCTCTAGACTGAACATATCTTCAAGTAGTTTCATCTTCATTTGTACAACCACATTTCCTGTTGAGAAGCACAAGTCTGTCTTGCTTCTCCCCCTATGAGAATCAACTGATTAAAGAAGATCACCTTCGTTTACCACCTCTCCCGTACAATAGGATCCGCAGATAAAAACCAATGGTACTCCCCTTTTTGGAAAACAGCTTCTTCCCTTACTAGAAAATCACCTTGTGTTTACCATCTCTCCCGTACAATAGGATCCGTAGTTACAAACAACAATGGTGTGGTGTAGTGTACATGGATCTTTTTCTTCCTCCCTGCTATTTCTCCCCCTTAGTTGAGGAATCCTCCAAACTATTACTTAAGCTTTTATCTCCCCCTTAAAGAAGGAATGTATGCCGTCATCTGAAGGAGTTCTCATATTTCACTTGGTTGGAAAAGAAATAACAAGTAGTTTCTCTTTCTTCCTCACTGTGAGTGTTTGATTCTGTTTAGTGTACCTCACATGTGTTTCACTCTTCTCTCCACTCGTGTTTACACTCATTCTCACAAGTGTATCACTCCTCTCATAGCTCCAACATTCAGCTGTACCTGCAAGGAAAATCACCTTAGCCATCCTTAAGGAGGTCACAGGTGGTGCAATGGGAGTTTGCAAATCCCCATCCTTGTTAAACTCGTCAGATGAATCTGAGTCATAATCTACAAGTTGCTAGTTTCCCTTTTAGGGTTCCAGATTTGAATTCTGGGAAGGTAAACAATGATCCAACGAATTTAGCATAAAGATCAAAGTTCCCTTCTAATGTCTGTGAAGACATTTCCTTGTGACTCATCAGGTAATATCTGAATCATTGTCAACAAGTTGCCGATCTGCACCTATGTCAGATCCACTATCCGCAGATGCATCCAGGGGATTTAAGCCTAGGGAGGTAGACACTGACCACTGACATATGGCTTTTGGATCAGTATCCTCTCCTAACACCTGTAAAGGCAATTGGTCCATTAACGAACCTTGAACAATCGAATCTGACCTTAAAATGGTCAAAACTCTTGAATCCGTCAACTCATCCTTTGTGTGTGTAACATCTCCTTGTGCATCAAGAATTGTTTATGTTTGAGGTGGTGACACTACATCGGATACCCTGGTCGACAGGCAAATTTCAATAGACGCACCTGTTGAAAGAATGAATCTAGTAACTGTTTTTGTTCCTTTTCAGCCATTACATCTTTTTGAGAAGATGTATGGGGGCTATCAATTGTCTCGATTTAAATACTACTCATCTATGTAGGAGACAGAGCTACTGGGTTGACTTCAGAACCTTTCTTATGTGGTGCACTAAGGCACTATCTCCCTCACGCTCATTCATACTTCATTTTGGTGGTAAGAGAGTGTTGGTTGGTTCTGTTTCTGTGTTTGTCTTTACAATCTGGGATAGAAGTTGTGGGTTTTCAACCTCATGACTGTTAATGAAAGAGAGTCATTGGAGACTGAACCTGTATCACAAAACATATGGCAATAGAGAGATAAAATGTACTTAAGATATATAATAAATGAAAATTATATATTTAATCTTTTGAGAGAAACGATGTACAATAGTGATTTTAAATGATTTTACATGAAATAAGAAATCACTAATGTAGAAAGAAGTTTGATTTTCTCCTAAAACTGTCTGCACATATAAAACAATATGTTTGTGCCTAGTGATAAGAGAGTAAATAATATGACGACTCTACTAGTTCATATTAAACTGTAACTTCAGTTAGAGTGCCATACCATGTTCTTGACGATTGCTTGAGTAGTACACTAGTTCATACCAACCTGAAGTGAGATTGTGAAGAAGAGATTGCATAGTCCAATAGATATGCAGTTGCAAAGTCCATGTGGTGCACTGACTTCCTCTTTTGACTCACCAACCAGGAGTGCACTTGTACACATCTTACTAGAGTCCAATTCCAAGTGTAATGTGCATCAGGTGCGTGATATATCATAATATTCTCAAGTCTCGTCACTGGTGCTATATGTTAGATACTGCTTCCTGATAATAACCTAGCATAATATACAAATTTTCAATGATAACATTACCAGCTTACAAACAGCCATATCCCTCAGATAAACCTTTGATGTTATCTCCAAAGGTAACCAGTGGGCTAGCTTTCTCAACCATATTTGATAGCAGGGCTCTATCTCCGGTCATATGTCTTGATGATCCACTGTCAAGAATCCACACTACCGGTTCCACCTGTTTACTGCCCTGCACTTCAAATGGATTAGACCTTCTTCGGAACCCAAACTTGGTTGGGCCCGGCATACTTGTAGAATTGACCTTTGTAAGGCTAAACAACATTCTTAACTTTAATGGTCTCAACTTTCTCAATGACTGAACATTTGACCTTGTAAACAGCCTTAACAAATTTCTGTTTAGGCTTAGGCACAAATGTCTCCTTTCTAGCCTTAGAAGGACTAGCAGTCTTAGACCTATCATGCTTCTTATTATTCACATGCTGACGAGGAGTAGTCTTATCACTAGAAACATGCTTACCATTAAAATAAGCATACATCAGATTAAAAGCACAAGACATACAATTAGAAACACCACATGCTTTATGAGAGAGATTAACAACATGAAAAATATGCATGGTAGACATGGCATTTTTGTTATCCAACTCATGTGTGTCTGAGTTAGTCTCAGTTGCTTTCACAACTTTGACTGGAGCTTTCGACACACTTGACTTGGAAACAACCTTCTAATTAGCAAGATCTTCAGCACACATTTCTTCTTGAATAATAGAGGAGGTCGTATCAAATGGTTCAGCAATTGATCTTTTATAGAGGGGTTCATCAACACCCTTAAGCACATGTGGTACTTCCCTGCCTTTAGCACAGACATGAGGAGGGGAGTTTATGCCTAATTCTCCAATAGCAGCATTGTAATCATAACCTATTCCAGATGTTTGATTAACAGCTTGCTTACTGTAGAACTCTTTAGCCTTCGAACAAGAATTGAAGTAGGCTCTAACCTTAGTCTCAAGACCGGTGATCTTGTCTTTGAGAATAGTTTCGAGTTGTCTATAATAGTTAACTCTATTCTCTAGAAAAGATACTTGTTCTTTTAATTTGTCTTGATTAATGTGCACAAGTCTTAATTCATTGACCTCTTTCTCAAGGTCTTTGATCTGTTGACTTAACAGTTCATTATCACGACGAGCACAATCTAAGTTACCTCCTAGATGATAAACTAATTCAGCATCAGTATATTTTACCTCTTTTCTTGACGATGAAGCTTTTCCATCAATAGCCATAAGAGCAAGATTCCCTTCTTCTTCATCTTCACTATCAGTATCATCCCAGCTTCTTCCCTTTGCCAGATAAGCCCTTTCAGAGTTACTCTTCTGATTTGAATCATAAGAGTTCTTCCTTACTTGCTTTGGCTTCCTACATTATGTGGCAAAGTGTCCCAACTCATTGCAGTTATAGCATCTAATGGTGCTCCGATCAACCATCCCTGTTTTGTATCCACCACTGCTGGTATTAGAGGATGAAGATCAACCTGTCTGGAATTTGTTGTAGTTGGACTTGTACTTGAACTTGGGATTTCTCTTGAATTTGACATTGGAGAATCTCTTGACAATTTGGGCCATTGACTCATCTTCTAATTGCTCCAGCTCTTCCAAGGAATAAAAATCATCACTGGATTGATTTGTAGTAGGAGGATCATATTCTGCTACTAACACATTTTCCTCAGCATTGGAAAACTGTACCATTCTCTCTAACTGTTGAGATTGTTGTTGTTGTTGACCTTCAGCTACAAGAGCAGTAGATGTGTTGACCATTCTATCTTTCCCGTAGACTTCCTTTTGCTGAATCTGCTCCAACTCATAGGGTTTTAACACACCATAGAGTCTATCCAAAGAAATCTCACTCAGATCTCTAGCTTCTCTAATGGCAGTGATTCTATGTTCAAGATGAGTTGGCAGTGTTAAAAGGAACTTTTTGTTGACCTCCCTGATTGAATAATATGTTCCATTTATGTTCAGGTTGTTGATCAACGCATTGTACCTCTCAAACACTTTAGTAATTCCTTCTCCTGGATTTGATTTAAAATGTTCATACTCAGAGGTTAGGATCTCCAACTTGTTCTCCCTAACTTCCTCTGTGCCTTCATTAATCACCTCAATAGTTTCCCACATGTGTTTGGAATTTTTACAGTTCATCACATGTTTGTTCATCAAGGGATCAAGGGAATCAATTAATATTAATTGAAGGCTGGCATCCAAGGAGGCTTCTTCCTTTTCAGCAGGAGTAAAATCTTCAGGCTCTTTTGGATAGGTTCTAGCTTTGGTAATCACAACATCATCTACTATCACCTCTGGTTCAATAACCATCGGAGTTTTTGGACCCTTCTTTAACAAGTTCAGATATTTGGGATTTGCAACTTGTAAAAATAATAGCATCTTCTTCTTCCACATGATATAATTTTCTTTATCAAATAGTGGAATTTTAACGGTTCCAACTTTTTGTGAAGTCATTATGAATTTTTGAATAAATAAAAATTCAAGGAGTTGAAAAAATCACAAAAGTCTATGATCTTGATTTGTTCGTTAATCAGAAGGCTCTGATACCAATTGTTAGGTCCCAATGTGTTTGTAGAAGGGGGGGTTGAATACAAACAGTACCAAATAATCGAATTAAATGCGGAAGAAAAATGTGAAACAAAATTCAAGTTAAATAAGAATATTATTAAACTTGAAAGGTGTTACAAGAGCTGTATCGATTACAAGGAATTAATCTCAAATTAATTATCACAAATCTAGAATAAATTCGACATGAACTTTTTCTATTTTTGCAATAAAAAGATTCAAACGCTAAACGCAATTTGAGATTAAGTTCTAGGGATTTTGATCCGCTAGATAGTTACACAAGAACAAGAGAATGATTTCTAGTTGATTGGATTTAACTTTACAAACTAGAAATTATGATCTTGAAGTTTGCAGATGAAGGATGAAATATTTTGCTTCTCTTTTCTGCTGAGTTCTTGTTTGTTGACTTGTGTTCTGTGTATTGGATGATAATGAATGTATGCTGCTTTTCTTTTTTTTTAAATTAATCAACAGACTCTCATTGAACTGGCAAGACAATCCTGAGCTCAGCAAGACAATCGGTAGGACTATTGATTGTACTAACAAGACAATCAGTTGAACTAGCAAGACAATCTCCTTCCCAGTAGAACTTTCGGTATGACTATTGAAATGACTTGGCATGACAATCGGTATGACAATCCAGATTGTCATGCTAGTTCATTTTCAATTGTCTTGCTGATTTAAGACTGTTTTTAATCCAATTAAACTTCTGAAAATTCTTAATATTAATTCTGAATTAATTAATCAATTAATTTAATTAATAAATAAATTAATCTTTGCAGATATAATTTATTTTCTTAATTAAATTATATGACTTAATTAATTAATAGAGAATTAATACTAATCCTGAGCAGCAACCATTCTTCTGAAAATCTTCTGAAAATCACTGAGAATTATGAATCAATTCCACCACTTCAATGTTGACACTCGATGTACTGTCTGGTTCATGAGTGACTAACTTCCGTGACGTTTCTTCATGTCTTGACTTTGATAATTGATTTTCTTCAGATTAAATCCTTGTAATTAATGATACCCTGACGAGATCTCTGTCACTTGATTAAATCCACAATCTTGATTTACATCACTGAGGCTTGATCAATTTCTTGAGCTTCTTCCAGTGAATTAACTCCTCAAGTCTGTAGATGAACCTTGTTTCTGAATCCTCTGACAAATGTTACTTGGTGAGATCTCTTTGACGGTAGATCCACTATTTACTTATTACATTCTTATTTGAGTTGAGTTAAATCCTCGAATATACAAATAGGCTATGACATATGCCTTACATGTATGGATTACAGAATCTGGTAGAGCTCTTCAAGACCTTCAGATTGGTTACTCGAGCTTTTCAAACCGAATTCAATAACACCTCCAAAAGCTTGTTTGATTCTTAGAACCGTTTATGAAATTAGGGTTTTTCTCTGAAAATTATATAATTATCTGTCTGCAAATGATTTTGATACGAAATAAAATACGGGTAAAGGCTATTTATATTTACGGAAAATTAGTATCCCGTTGGATCATTCCGGATATAAAACGGTACGTTTATTTATAAAATCTGATCCAAACGGTATCGGTTTTCGGGATAATTATCCAAATCAGTACAATTTGTACTGCGGTCTTGGTCTCAGTGCCTGGTTACACGTATTACGAAGTGATAATTGTGATAGTTTAATAAAAAGCTCCCGTTTATCGAAAATACGAGTTTTATTGATTTACCGAAACGAATATTATATCAAAAATGTTGCACCGGGACCCGCGCATGACAAACCGTACGCCGGATCGAAAAAGTCGAAACAGGGAAAATGCTCGGAATATTACAATTAGGTTAGGAAGGAGTTCTCGGAAGAGTTTCGGGTTCCAAAAATGTAACAACGGGTGACGTCGGTTGGTTCCCGTTTTTATAAAATAGATTTTAAATACCTGGAAAAAGATTTTATAAATTTCATATGATTCTTATAAATTCATAAATCAACATAAAAATAATTAGGAAGATATGACAATTATCTATATTTTATTTTGGACATATAAAAATTAAAATACTCAATTATTATTATTTTTGAATATCCAAATACAGATAACACTTAACAATTAATTCATAGAATAGATACTGGACACATATAATAATTATTTAACAGCAAAATAATTACACGATATATCCCGGATATTACACCTGATCTCCTTCCTTATCCTCAGTTGTATCCTCAGATGTAGGTGTAGCATTATACCTCTTTGCCCTCATTTTCTTCAATCTCCTTTCCAATGAAGGAGTTTCTTTAGCAGCATCAGAACTTACAGTTCTCCTTCTTTTCAAGGAATCAGAATCTTGAACTGCAGTTTCTTTCTGAGAAGTGACATTCTCAGCTTCAACTGTCACAGGTTCAGATGCATGAACCCGTGCTTCCTCTTCACTATCAAATTCATCCCTGAGAATCATTTTCCTTCTCTTTTGTGAAGGCTGAGGAACAGACTTTATCCTCTTTGGCCTGGAAGGTGAAGGTCTGATGGTATGTGCTGATGATTGTGTTGGTTTGAAATATGTCCTGATGGTAGGTTGTGGTTGTGGTTGAAAAGTGGTTGGTTGTGTAGTGGTTGGAGGTTTTGATGGAGATTGGGATGGTTGGACATCAGGATATAAGGCAGTGTATGTGTTTGGAACAGAATTTACCAAAAACTGTTTGACTGATATGGGAATTTGGAGGGGTCTCAAAACAGTTTTCTTATTATCAGCAGATAATAAGTCAATAAAAGCTCTCTTAGCTAGCTTAAATGGTTCAATTAACTCACTAGCTGATTGGGGTGCATCAGAACAACAATAACTATAAATAAGCTGACAGATTCTAGCATAATATACAGTGTTTCTATCTTCTATCATTCTATCCCCAATAAAGCCTAAAACAGCATTTGCATAATCAAAATGAGTTTGATTAATGAGAGCATACCTGATTTGTTGACTGAGAATTTGGATTTCATCAAAATTGGAACACTTATTTACAAAAGTCCCGGTGATGCAGTCGAAGAAGAAACTCCATTCCCTCCTTATGTGGGGTCTCTTCAATTGTCCCAGCTTCGCCAGAGTTTTCTCATAGCCCAGATTGGCCATTAGCTGTTGAAGAACCGGTTCTTTAACTGTTGAATATTTACAGTTTTCTGGTAGATGGAGTGCTTGTCGAACTGTGGCCAAAGTCACCACATGGGCATCCTCCCTTGTAGTAATAGACAATACTTGGGGACCCATTGGCACCACCATCATCATACACGTCTGACCTCCAGAACTCCAGCACTTGAGTTCCTGAGAACGTGTCTGGTTGGGTCAGTGCATAACCTATCTCAGAGTTAGCGAGAAAGTCCTGAACGAAGTGAAGATTTGATGGGGCTTCACTCTTGCTGTGAATAGCCAAGTAATTGTTTGGGACAAACTTCGCTCCATTGAAAATAATATCTTTTGGTGCCATTTCTGTAAGAAATAAGTGAGAAAATATATTATGCACAAGGTGTTTGATAAAAGTCCTGTATGAAAAAGCTTCAGAGAATATCAGAGAAAGAGAGGGAATAAGAGAGATTAAGAATAGAAAAGTAGGAAAAGATTAGAAGATCTTTTAACTCCCATATATATACTCTCTCCACTGAATAGTCCTTTTTGGAAGTAAAACTGTCACTTGTACACCTGTCAGCCAGTAACTAGTTAAAGCAGAGTTAGTGGGCACGAGAAATAAGCAATAATTAACGTGCACATGCAGTTTTTCAAGACAAACACGTTTACCACTAACCCAAATGATTATGACTGTTTTTATCTCATCTAATTATATTCTGATTAAATATGACCGTTACAGTATTTACCATAAATAAGTCAAGTAGAGAATAATGCCACGTAAGAATCCGAGTTTCCATCAGGATTTAATATCAGAACTTGACTATCATCAGATTATAACAGTCATCAAAATATGGTTTCTGTACTCAAAAAGTGAATGTTTGTATCTGTGATTCTTCATACAAAATACTGACTTGTTTTTTTATAGTTTAATCATCAGAACTTGTCCTCAGAATTTATGCATATGACACTTAACTGTTTATCTGAAACAACTTGATCACCACTGTAATTTTCATCATTCATATGGAGTGAGAGTGTGTGCATTAGCAGAATATCAGATAAAGATTAAAGTCTGATAAACTTCAGTACATCTTAGAAATAAGGCATAACTAAGAAAAGTGCTTAAAATCTGTCATTAATAAAGAAGTCTAATATAGAATGAATTTATGCAAAAGTCCACCTCAACTATTTGTACTTATTTTATGCATCTTTTGAAATTCCTTTTTACAGTGGCTTCTTAGTGTAAGTGAGTCACAACTGCTTATCAGAATTTATGCTATTTTCAAAGTATTTCTCCAGTAATCAGAGAATATGAAAAGTCACCAAGAAAAAAATATTTGTTTTTCTAATGCATATTACTTAATACCAGCAATGCACTTGGGTCTTCCCTTCCACATATTTACTCTAGATCTCAAAGGAGTACCTGACTTAAATTTTTTTTTTCTTTTCTTCAGATAAGTGAGGATTATCAAGCATGTGGTTCATCCTTAAGATTTACTGACATCAGAATTTGACAGATAAGAAGCAAGAATCTAGTTTGTGACTTAGTAATAAGATACACAAAGTAAATTTGACTAAGCTCAAAATCAGAGTTTGCTTGTGTTAATAAATTTCCACATAAACAACTAATTCAGACATGGGATTCCTAGTATGTTTAAAGACTACTGGGTCAGCATCTAGCACATGTATCCTCATTGGATTGAATAGTCATAGAACATTCAAATCACTATCAGAGTATATAGATCCACATCAGATAACAATCAGCATTTAATGTATTTTAATTTAAGCACAGATCACATGAAGATAAGACAATCTGTAAACACTGATCATAAAGTCTGATGCATGAGAACAAAAACTAAGCAGATTTAGAGAAAGAACCTGAAACCATTCAAAGTTCATTTACCAGTCTTGTAAAAGTAGCTTCACATAGTGGTTTTATGAAGATATCTGCTAGTTGTTCATCTGTTGAAACAAAATGCAATTCCACTATACCTTCCATCATATGTTCCCTTATAAAATGGTACCTAATGCCGATGTGCTTTGTCATTGAGTGTTGAACTGGATTATCTGTCATAGCAATAACACTTTGATTATCACAGTAAATAGGTATATTAGTAAATTCTAACCCATAATCCTGTAACTGATTCTTCATCAAAGAATCTGTGCACAACAGCTTCCTGTAACAATATATTCTGCTTCTACAGTTGATGTGGAAATTGATTTCTGTTTCTTGCTAAACTAAGAAACTAATCTGCCTCCAAGAAATTGGCAGCTTCCACTTGTGCTTTTCCTGTCTATTTTGCATCCTACAAAATCTGCATCTAAGTAACCTATTAGCTTAAAATCTGATTCTCTAGGATACCACAATCCTAGATCAGCTGTACCTTTGAGGTACTTGAAAACAAAATTCACAACTATTAAATGAGGTTCTCTTGAATTAGCCTGAAATCTTGCACAAAGATAGGTAACATACATTATATCAGGTCTACTAGCAGTTCAATAGAGTAAAGAGCCAATCATACCTCTGTAATTAGTGATATCTACTGATGAACCTGTATCTTTATCTAACTTGGTTGCAGTGGCCATGGGAGTGGATGCAACTGAACAATCTTGCATTCCAAATTTCTTGAGTAAATTTCTGGTGTACTTGGATTGACAGATAAAAGTACCTTCTTCATTTTGCTTGACTTGAAGTCCCAGAAAATAACTAAGTTCTCCCATCATACTCATTTGATATCTTGACTGCATTAGCTTTGCAAACTTTCACAGAGTTTGGCATTTGTAGAACCAAATATGATATCATCAACATATATATGTACCAAAAGTAAGTCCTTTCCATGGTTGAGGTAGAACAGTGTTTTATCAATTGTACCTCCGTGAAATCCACTTTCCAGAAGGAATTGAGCTAAAGTCTCATATCATGCTCTAGGTGCTTGCTTAAGGCCATAAAGTGCTTTGTCAAGCCTATAGACATGATTTGGAAATTTTGAATCTACAAAGCCTGGAGGTTGTTCAACATATACCTCTTCTTCCAATTCTCCATTGAGAAAAGCACTTTTCACATCCATTTGAAAGACTTTAAACTTTTTATGAGCAGCATAAGCCAAAAAGATTCTTATGGCTTCCAATCTAGCAACTGGTGCAAATGTTTCATCATAATCAATACCTTCCTGTTGAGAGTAGCTTTTAGCAACCAGCCTTGCTTTGTTCTTTGTAATTATGCCATCACTGTAAGTTTTGTTTCTGAACACCCACTTTGTGCCAACAACTGATCTGTTCTTTGGTCTTGGCACTAGGGTCCAGACTTTATTTCTTTCAAATTCATTTAACTCTTCCTGCATTGCTTGCACCCAATCAGCATCTTGAAGAGCTTCTTCCACTTTCTTTGGTTCAGTCTGAGATAGAAAAGAATGATAGAGACATTCATTTGATGTTGCAGTTCTAGTTCTGACACCTGCTTCAGGATCTCCAATTATTAAGTCAGGTGTATGTGATTTGGTCCACTTCCTTGCAGATGAAAGTTGTTTTCTAGAACTGGATCCTCCCCCATGATCCATGCTATCTCCATCAGCATTTTCTGATGCTCCCCCTGTAGTTATGCCCTCTGAAACTTCAGAATTAGAGTTGGTTCCTTCAGGAGTTGAAGAATCAGAGTTTCCAGAATTATCAGAATTTGGCTCATCAGAACTTGATGAATCAGAACTTGAAGAGCCAGTGACAGGTTCTGATGCTTCTTGAGAGTCTTGAGTTGTGGTAGGATCTTCAGCTTGCTCCCCCTGGACAGGTGCATTTTCCTTTGGAGTTGTTACCACAATTTCAATGACATCAGAACTTAACCCGTCAGAACTTACAGGATCAGAGTTTAAGTCATCAGAATTTAAATCTTCATTTTCAAATCTCAACTGATCATGATCATTGAAATCTTCAAGTCCAGTAATCTTCTTATCATCAAAAGATACATTGATATATTCCATGACAACCCTTGTTCTTAAATTGTAGACTCTGAAGGCTTTTGAGGAAAGTGGATATCTAACAAAAATTCCTTCATCAGCTTTTATATCAAAATTTGACAGCTGTTATGGAAGAGTCTTAAGAACAAAACACTTACATCCAAATACATGAAAGTATTTCAGATTTGGCTTCTTTTTCTTCATCATCTCATATGGTGTTTTTCCATGCTTGTTTATGAGTTTTGCATTTTATGTAAAACAAGTAGTCTGCACAGCTTCAGCCCAAAAGTAGGTTGGTAGCTTTGCAGAACTCTTCCATGATTGAAATCTTAAACTCAGTGCCATTATCACTTCTTATAATTTTAACAGAATCTTTGACCAACTTATCCAGCTGTTTGACATGATCAGTTAGAGTAGATGCAGTTTCATTCTTCTTGTGCAAGAAATACACCCAAGTGTACCTTGTGAACTCAT
Organism: Apium graveolens; assembly: GCF_009905375.1. Taxonomy (NCBI): domain Eukaryota; kingdom Viridiplantae; phylum Streptophyta; class Magnoliopsida; order Apiales; family Apiaceae; genus Apium; species Apium graveolens. The sequence goes on from NC_133656.1 coordinate 170,807,190, forward strand.
CCACTATAACCATAGCATATTTCTTCTTTGCAATAGACATGACATTGACTGGACCAAATAAATCAACATGCAGTAGGTGATAAGGCTCAAAAATTGAAGATTCAGTTTTGCTCTTGAAAGAAGATTTTCTTTGTTTTGCCTTTTGACATGAATCATAAAGGCCATCAGGAGAAAATACTGATTTTGGCAGTCCTCTCACAAGATCTTTCTTTACAAGCTCATTTATGTTGTTAAAATTTAAATGAGAGAGTCTTTTGTGCCAATTCCAGCTTTCTTCAATTGATGCTCTACTCAACAGATAGATTGCAGAACCATCAGAACTTGTTAAAAGTCTGGCTTCATAAATGTTACCATGCATGTAACCTTTCAGAACCACTTTGCCTGTAGAATTGTTTAAAACTTCATAGTGTTCTTCAAAGAAATCCACATGATAACATCTGTCACAGATTTGACTCACACTTAGCAGATTGTGTTTAAGTCCTGAGACAAGAGCTATTGTTTCAATGATGACATTCCCAAGATTGATATTGCCATATCCCAGAGTTTTTCCCATGTCACCATCTCCATAAGAAACTCATGGGCCAGCTTTCTCCATAAAGTCTGATAGCAGGGCTTTATTTCCAGTCATATGTCCTGAACATCCACTGTCCAGAACTAAGATGTTTTTCCTGTTGCCCTGCAATCACAAAGACCACTACTGGTTAGTTTTAAGGACCCAGACTTGTTTGGATCCTTTGGCCTTTTTAAGTTTGTTAGTATTTGCAGCAGATTTAATTTCAGAGTTGATGCTAACTTGCTGTTTATCAGAACTTATATCAGACTTTGTATCAGATTTTATACTAGAAGGAATTAAAGTAACTTTCTTCAAAGAAGGTTCTATTTAATAATAATCATAGTACAGACTATGATATTCCTTACAAGTATAAATGGAATGCCATAAACTAACACAATGAAAACAAGGATTTTGTGGCTTAAACCTAACAGACTGACTCTTAACTCCTGATCTAGGAGGTAAAGAGTTTATATTCTTATTCTTCCTGCAAAAAGAAGCAAGATGGTTAGTGTTACCACAGTTATAGTATTTCTTTCTAGAAGCATTAGGAACAGGCATATAATTATTGCTTTTATTCACACCTTCCTTTCCATTCCTATTTTTCCTAGCTTCCTTTACCTTGTTGACATTCCTAATCTCTTTCAGCTTATGCTTAAGCTGCTTCTTTGTCATTAAGCCTATGTTGACTTCAGCTGGTTTATCTTGTTCTAATTTGTCAGAAGTTGACTTCTCCTTAACTTCTGTCACAGACTCTTTCATCTTTTCAGAATCAGACTTTACAGTTTTAGCTACAAACTTAACAGGATTTACCTTAGGCTTAGCAGTCTGTTTAACAACAATTGGCTCAATTTGTTCAGTTCCTTTTTCACTTTTATCATCTCCATAACCTAAGCCCTCTTTCCAGTTTCCACTACTTAATAGATTCTGAGTTGATCTACCAGAGTTAGTCCAGTTTCTAATAATCTCTCTTTCTTTTTCTATGTCAGCTTTTAGAGATTCATTCAATTTTAACACTTCATCTCTAACATATAAAGCATCATCTTTTTCTTTCTTAGTTTGATAAAGAACAACTAACTCCTTTTCTAAATAATCATTTCTCTTTTTATAAGCAGAATTTTCAGATGTTAATCTTTCACATGTTAAAGTCCGATCTCTATAACTAATAAACATGGTCTTAAGATATAATCTCAACTCAGTAATATCATCTGTATGAAAAGCATAAGTTGTTTGAGGTACCTTCAATTCTACAGTTTCAGGGCTGCTATCAACATTTGCCATCAAAGGCATAGTTCACCTCATCTTCAGAACCTGAAGTGTATGTCCAGCTTTTCTTCTTTGTGACAAGTGCCTTGCCTTTATCACTTTTTCCTTTCTTGCAGTCAGGAGATATGTGGCCTTTTTCACCATAATTGTAGCATTTGACATTTGAGTTGTCTCCTCTGTCAGACTTTGCACCTTTGCCTTTAGACTTTCTGAACCCTTTCTTATCAGAACTTACACCTTTCCTGGAAAACTTCTTTCCCTTTCTGAATTTCCTATAGGCTATCTTTGTGATACCCTTCACCATAAGAGCACGTAATTTCATCATCTCTTCATCAGCATCCATTTCAGATAAGCTTTCAGTTTCTGAATCATCATCATCAGAAAGAATCAGACTTTATGATGAGAGCCTTTCCTTTGCCCCTCTTTGATGCAACAACTTTTGGAGATTCCTCCTCGGCCTTAAGAGCAACTGTCCTTGACTTTCTTCCATGCCTCTTGCTCCTTTGATCCATCTCAAGTTCATAAGTCTTGAGCATACCATAAATTTCATCAAGAGTAGTTTCAGTAAGGTCATAGTTGTCTCTTATGGTAGTAGACTTCAAATCCTAATTTTCAGGAAGAGCTAAAAGGAATTTTAGATTTGAATCTTCAAGTTCATATTCTTTGTCCACCAGTGACAGATCATTCAAGAGTTTGACAAACCTGCCATATAAGTCAGTTAATGACTCATCAGCTTTTGAGTCAAAGTGCTCATACTCTTGAGTGAGTATAGTCCTCCTGTTCTTCTTGATTGCATCAGTTCCCTGGCATCTTGTCTCCAGAGCTTCCCATATCTCCTTTGCAGTCTTGCAATGTATTACCCTATTTGACATGACATTATCAATGGAACTATGCAACAAACGCCTTACCTTTGTATCCTTGGCAATAGATGAGATGTCTTCAGCTGTGTACTCACCTTTCTCCTTTGGTATGGTCTTTGTTGGTTGATCAACAACTACAACAGAGAGCTTGGTAGGCTTATGTGGTCCTTCATTAATTCTGTCAAGATATTCTGGATCTGTAGCTTCAAGAAACATAGCCATCTTCACTTTCCATATGGGATACTCAGAAGGTCTCAGTATGGGAACCCTAATAGTCTCATATCGACTGTGGGTTTGAGTCTTTTGAGTTTCTTCAGATTTGGTGGGCTTGGTTGGAGTTTGTGCTTCTTCAGACATGATTGTTTGGATCTTTATTGTATGTGTGTTAACAGAAAAGCTCTAATACCACTTGTTAGGTCACACAACACTGTATAAGGGGGTTGAATACAGTGTTTAATATAATCAAATCGATTTTGAACAAAGTAACAATAAACAAATATATTCAATAAGATAAACTCTGTTACAATGGAACTGTTCTCTCTCAGTGATGAACAAATATCACTAGAGCTGCTAGGTTACAATGTATAATCTTCTCGATAATGATAACACATATAGTGTAAACCCAAAGTCTGTGTTAATATAGTACACAGTTACAAGATAACTTCTAATTGATATGGAATATAATTCTGTCTCCTAAAATATATCAATCAGATATCTTCTACAAGTCTTCCAGTCTTCTAACTCTTTCCATGCATATTTTCTTTTGTTTAAGTCACGATCTTCTACTGTAAATCAGCTTCCTTCCTTAACTGTAAGTCCTCCCGCACTTAAGTTCTGATATGACCTTATGTTCTGATATTAAGTTCTGACTTCCAGTAAGTCCTGATTTCATTAAGTCATGAGATGTCCTGTTTGTTAAGATCTGAAAACTAAACATGAATAACATTAGACATGACATCTCAAATATATCTAACAAGAGTACATACATTGAGAAAGTATTGCATCATTTTAGGATGCAAGAGGAAAAAAGATGATATGTCCCAATGTCTCATGGGATATTGATTTCAAAAGATAACTACCCTAAATTATTATATGATAGGGGCCATATGAGCAGAGTTCCATATGCTTCGGTAATTGAATCTATAATGTATTTTATGAAATGTACTCATCCTGATGTTTCATATGCCTTGAGCATGACGAGCAGATATCAGTCTAATCTAGGTGAGGGTCACACAGAGACGATTCAGTATCTTAATCAGGTTTTGTGTTTTTCCATAATGGAGGTGTTGTAAGCTAGAAGAGTTCAAAGCAAGAGACAATAGTTGATTCTACAATGGAAGCTGAGTATATTGCTACCAGTGAAACAACCAAGGAGGTTGTTTGGGGTTCACTACACACAAACAAACAATATAAACCTGTATAAGAAATAATAATTCCAATAACCCTACACTACTCAACCACGGATCACAACAGGTTAAAGTATAAAATAAGCCACAACCTTAACTTATATTACATAGTACCAAATCCCAACTAGTTTAACTTACAACCGATAATAAAATATTCTTATAACTTACAAAACTCAAAACTAAAGCATAAAGCTCCTACTAGCTCGATCCAGATCAACCTGGAATCCTAGCTCGCACACTGGTCTGGGGATCCTCGCTACCAACGATTTCCTTTTTAACTGAAAAAGAACATTAAAAGAATCGCAAGAGTGAGATAACTAACTCAGCAAGTCAAAATAATAATAATCGAGGTTAAATAATGATCAAATGAAATGATTCAGAGGAATCAAGTTTGTTGTTGAGCAATTATTAGAATTGGATATTCACTTTTAATTTTAAAAACAAAGGTTAGCCTACTGATCAGTCACATACTAACCCCGAGCAAGGCACACAGCTCTGTTCTATTTAATGGATCCAAGGCACACATTGGCCTAATACGACCACGAGTCTGGTCTGACCACGAATCTGGTCCACATTAAGAAAACCATCCAATTCTGTAATAATTCAATATAATAAACAATGTAATTCAATAAAACAAGATCATAATCAATATTGATAAGACATTTGTCTCAAAGCATAATGCAATTCATGAGTATCATAAAGGTATATCAAGGTAAGTATAAAGAATGGCTTCAAGTCTGTTGAAAATTCAAGTAATATATGAACAATGGTTTAATGGTTATACAAGGTTTGGTTCTCTAATTTTACAAGGTATTGTAGAATGTATGAGTTATTGTATTTTCAAATAGTTTTGTTTCAGTGTTTGGGATATGGTGCGAATGTATTTGTGGAGTATTATCGTATTTGTGTGGTTTAGTATATGGGGATTCAACAATCAATGATTCACAATGAATAAGGCTTACATATCAAGTATCAAATGATATGATCAGGGTTTAGGGTTAAGCATTTCAACTAACACATGATACTATATGATATAGCTCACTTATCTTCAAAGCACTTGCAATATATCACAAGAAAGGTTCAGAATAAACTTGCCTTATCTCAACTAACTTTCAACTTCACTTGCACTCGTCTATCGGTTCTATTCACTGACCACTTGCTTTTCTTTCCAATGCCTCGCTTCCTCTGCTAGACATCATAAGTATCTATCAATACTCAATCTCATTTCATTCTAATCATCACATAGACGTCACAAGCTTATATCTACCCTACATTTCACCCAAATCCGACTTATGAATTGAAAGTTATGATTAAAACAGTTAAGTAATACTCGCATAGGCATATAACACATCATTCAGGTAGCACATAGCATATAACTGATAAGTGGATTTTATATCTACTTGGAACGCTTCATTACAAGCTTAATTTGGTGTTTTGGACTCAAGTTATTGGTATTTTGATATTTTTTTATGTTATTACATTTCAAGCATCAGTTCAATGAAGAAAGGAGATTTTCAAGGAAATATGCTGAAAAGAGCTAAGAATTGGAATCCTACTCCATTCTCAAGTTGTAGAGAATCTCGTTAGCTTCGCGTGGGCATTTGAATCACCTAATTCTGACAAGCAGAACTCAAGATACGGCCAAAAGAAGAAACTACAGAAAAGTCCAGAAGTCAGGCGCGGCCGCCCCCAAAACCAGCACTGCCGCCCCGCCTTTCTGTCAAAAAACAGCACGCCCGCACTGACTTGAGCGCGGCCGCCCCGCCCTTTTTGCCCCAGAATCCTGATTTTAGTAGAATTTGATGATTTTGAGTGTCCAAGTCCACTAGGGGCTTATATGTAGTGATAAAAAGACATTTTTAACAACAAGGAGACCAGGGAGAGCAATAAGAAGACATAGAGAGCACGAGATGGCTACAGAGAAGAACACTTTTATTTTCTTTAGTATAGTTAACACTTGGATGTTTGTTTTCGATTTGTCTTTGAACCCTAGTACTCTTATATTGTTTATTATCATGTTTTCATTGGAACCCATGGTGACGATGAGTTCGATTATAAACTAATCATTATCGTGGGGTTCTAACGGATTTACTTATGGATTTCAATAGTTAAATCGTTCTGATACCTTAGTGTGTGGGGATTTTATGATATCCTAGTATTGGTTGTGCTTATTCGTCTTATGAGGGTCGCGAACTTATAAGATATCATGTTAATCTCTATTAAAGCAAAAGTGAATATAGAGGTTTAGAACTTGCCATGCTGCATAGGTTCATGTATTTATTATGCATGATTCATAGGTAATTTTGACCATCTTACTTGCCCTATGTAATCACGATAGATAACTTGTTCATTAAACCTTTATGTTGTCAAATTCTATAGACATATAGGGTCTCAACAGAATCGGTGTCTATTCAGCTTCTATCTCTTTTGTGGATGTCTGGTAGTAGGGTATTCGTACAATGAAAGTTGGCATTTACTAGTTTCGTGTTATCTGATTAGTTTTCATCACTATTGCATGCTAAGGTTAAGAACAATGACTTTTAATGAAGTATCTAATGAAGTTAGAATCTCATGTTTGTCTCATATAGTTAATTCAATCACTTTTATTCTTAGTTAATTGCATGTTAGTTTAATCTTAGTTATAACATATCAACTTGTTATTGTCTTAGCATTGAGCGATAGCCATACCATTGTTGCATAGGTGCATAATCTTAAGTTAACTAAAAAGAGTCTCTGTGGGTACGAATCTGATTTATATTTTATACTACTTGTGAACACGTATACTTGCGTGTAATTTTAGCGCGTGTTTTCGCCCTAACAAGTTCTTGACGTCGATGCCGGGGACTCGGTGTTAAATTTAGTTTATGTGCTTGTCATCAATGGTCGTTAAAGTTCACTGACTCAGATTATTTTCTTACAAGGTTACTTTAGTCATGTGTTTCAAGTACTCTAGTCCTATTGTAATGGGAGAACCAGCAGAACCAACGAAAACGATGATGGATTTTTCTCAACCCAGGATCAATAACATTCAATCTAGCATTGTCAGGCCAGCTATCGCAGCTAATACCTTTGAGATCAAGTCTGACATTATCCAGATATTCCAGAACTCAGTTCAGTTTTGTGGTTCTCCCACGAAAGATCCCAATATGCACATTAGGGATTTCTTAGAGATCTGTGACACCTTCAAGTTTAATGGTGTTTCTGAGGATGCGGTAAAACTGAGACTGTTTCCATTCTCTCTGAGGAACAAGGCTAAGAGTTGGTTACACTCTCTACCAGCTGGTTCTATCACTACTTGGGAGGATCTTGCTCAGAAGTTTCTTATTAAATTCTTCCCTATGGCGAAGACAGCTGCACTCAGGAATGCTCTTACTCAATTTGTGCAGCAATCGGGAGAAACTCTATGTGAAGCTTGGGAGCGCTACAAGGAGATGCTAGGAAGTGTCCACATCACGGCATGCCTGATTGGATGATCATCAATTGCTTCTATAATGGTTTGGGAGCACAGTCAAGACCCATGCTCGATGCAGCATCAGGTGGAGCATTATGGGCAAAGAGCTATGAGGAAGCTTATGAGATAATTGAACTGATGGCTGTAAATTAATATCAGTATCCAACCCCGAGATTGCCACAGGGCAAGGTAGCAGGAGTTCTTGAAGTGGATACATCTACGGCCCTTAACTAAAGGCGTTGTCTTTGAAGATCGATTATCTGGCTTACTATGGTGTTAATCAGATAACCAGTGTTTGTGAGTTGTGTGCAGGTTCACATGTAACGGAGCAATGCGCTATATCTAGTGAATCAGCTCAGTGTGTGGGCAACTTTCAGAGGTCGTAGCAACCAGTTCCTGCCACTTATCATCCTGACAACTAGAATCATCCTAACTTCAGCTGGAGCAATAATCAGAATGCAATGCAACAGCCATTCCAGAAGTTTGGAAAGAAGTAATTCAATCCTCCTGATTTTTAGCAACAATTTGCACCAAGACAATAACTTCAACTTCAACAACAAACTCATGGAGGTGCAGGTCTATCTTCGAATGAAAAATCTGAACTGGAGGAGTTGAGGCTTATGTGCAAAAACCAGGCTCTTATATGCCACAGCCAGGATGTTTCTATCAAGACTCTGGAAAATCAAATAGGGCAAATTGCTAACGCCTTATTAAATCGACCACCAGGAATGCTTCCTATCGATATAAAAGCCAATCCGGGAAATAGGGAAGTTAAAGAACAGGTGAATGCCATCACCTTGAGGTCTGGAAAGGTCGCGAGCCCCCAATTTTAGCAAGACAAAGATTCTGAAAATTCTATCCAGAATGCAGGTGCGTCTGCACCCTTGCCAATTCTAGAAAATGAGATTGTGGCTGAAGAAGAGGTTCTGAAGGATGCCGAGGTGGAACCAAGGAAGAAAGCTATTGTCAACACTCCTCCTGAGGGTAATATAGGGGAAAAACAGGTCTATCATCCAACTCCTTTTCCTACAAGGTTACCAAAGCAGAAGTTGGATAAGCAATTTGCTAAGTTCTTGGAAGTTTTTAAGAAACTTCATATCAACATACCTTTTGCTGAAGCTCTTGAACAGATGCCTAGCTATGCGAAGTTTATGAAAGGTATTCTCTCTCAAAAAGTGAAACTTGATGATTTAGAGACCGTTGCTCTAACGGATGAGTGCAGTGTTGTGCTGCAACAAAAACTTCCTCCTTAGCTTAAAGATCCTGGAAGCTTTAATATTTCATGCACTATTGGAAACTTGTCTTTCAACAAGTGTTTATGTGACTTGGGAGCTAGCATCAATCTGATGTCCTTATATGTGTTCAAGAAACTTGGTTTGCCTGATCCAAAACCGAAAAACATGTCTTTACTATTGGCCGATCGGACCATCACTTCACGAGGAGTAGTGGAGGATGTCTTGGTCAAGGTGGACAAACTCATCTTTCCTGCTGACTTTGTAATTCTTTATTTTGAGGAGGATAAGAAGATTCCCATTATCTTGGGAAGACCATTCTTGGCTTCAGGACGAACTATGATTGATGTGCAAAAAGAAGAGCTTATAATGAAGGTTCAAGATCAGAAGGTCACTTTTAGTGTGTTCAAGGTAATAAAGTTACCCACAGATAAAGAGCAGTGCTTTAAAGAAGAGCAGGTCGACTCTGTCGTGAATTCGAAGCTTGAGCAATTTCCAAAGTCAGATACCTTAGAGAGATCCTTAATAGGGGAATCTGTTATTGAAGATGAAGAAGGAGCAGAGCAACTGCAGGTTCTGAATGCACCTTCCTGGAAGATGAAGTTGGATATGCCATTCGATTCTCTTGGGTTAGCAGAGCTGGAAATTTCTCAGCGGCGTCTCGAGCCGTCTATTAAAGAAGAGCCCACACTTGGGTTCACAACACTACCAGATCATTTGAGTTATACATTTTTAGGTGCACCCCATGAAAAGAGGTTAGGATATATTTTTGATAATATAGAGGGTGGTCGGACGGATCCTCCCGTGCCTACAGAAGGTTCTTCTCACGTGCAGCAGGCAGTTGATAGGACGGGTGTTGGCGATGAGCATTACAGGCGATTAACTAGGAGTATGGAGGCCATCCATGACATCCATCGATGTTTTGCTGAATATTTGACACACGCTCTCGGTACTATTTTCCGAGACACTAGTGTCGAGATTAATTGGCCACCTGATCCTCCACCCGAAGAGGGTGATCCTCCCGCTAACTAGGTATGCCTGAAATCCTTATTATTATCTTTAATAAGGACATTGAAAATTTTAAGTTTGGGGTATTAATGTAAGGATTAGTTTGTGTGTGTTCATATAGATTCAAATAGATTCATGTAGCATGTTTAGTTGTATTGCATTCGTATTTTTTCATGATTGTTCATATAGATCATATTTGTTTGCATTTTTGTTTGTTTTTATGTGAGTTTATATAGTTGCATGTACATGCATATAACATGATCCCTTAGGTTGAGCTATTTCTGATTGATTGGTTGATGTTAATTCGAGTGTGGTGATGACGAATAGAGGGTTGTTTAAGTCTTAATAAATTGATTTGAATGCCGAAAAAAAAATCACAAGTCTTATAGGATTGCTTTTGAGCTAGATCATGATCATACTTGTTTATTTGTTGAGATTTAATCACTTATCTATATCTAGAATTTTTAGTATTCTCATAATGACGTAGGAAGACTGAATTTTAAACTGAAGAAAAGCAGGATTTCATTGCTAGTTGTGAATAAGGCTAGGCGTCAAATGGCTAGTTGTCGGCTTATATTTTTATGAGTAGTCTAGGGTTGAATGAGATAGAGCGAAACACACTCATTCAGAAATTGTTAAAAAAAATAAAATAAAAAAGAAAAAGAAAAAAGTATATGTTATGCATAATTGATCAAGAGTGAGCTCTTTAATCCTCGAATTATTAAGTTCTAGGGGACTTTGTGCCTAGTGACCTAAGGCTTTTATAGTCTGGGAACCGCTAACCTAACGCTCGCTACATGGGTATTATTGCATAAGTCTTTTGGGACTTCATTCATTGCACGATCAAATAAGCATATTTGTTATGTATTCAATAATAGCATGACTCCTTGTATAATTCTAGTAGAAATAAGGTGTTATGAGTCATTATATGTTTAACATCTATTCTGTTTATAAACTTATGATTGTTTTGATGAGAAGATAAGTATGGTTATTAATCTAGTACGAGAGTATATCTGTTAAGCATTGCACACACGCACGATTCTAGTTTGTAATTTGGTTTGTGGGGTTTATTCGAACTCTGTTAAAAGTCATTACATTCTTAGAGGCATTCGCTTGTTGGTTGGTTATGGTTATTCTGAGGGGATCGATTGCATTATCATTTAGTTGCATTCACGTAGTTGCATTCATGCATTAGGTTTGTTTTATAGTTTTGAGTCTGTTTATGCTTGAGGACAAGCATCGATTCAAGTTTGGAGGTGTGATAAGTGGATTTTATATCTACTTGGAACGCTTTATTAAAAGCTTAATTTGGTGTTTTGGACTCAAGTTGTTGGTATTTTTGATATGTTTTTGTGTTATTACATTTTAGGCATCAGTTAAATGAAGAAAGGAGCCTTTCAAGGAAATATGTTAAAAATAGCAAAGAATTGGAAGCCCCTTCTCAAGTTATAGGGAATCTCGTTAGCTTCGCGTGGGCAGTTGAATCTCCTAATTCTGATGAGCGGAACTCAAGATACGGCCAAAAGAAGAAACTACAGAAAAGTCCAGAAGTCATGCGTGGCCGCCCCCAAAACCAGCGCGGCCGCCCCTCCTTTCTGCCAAAAAACAGCGCGCCCGCGCTGATTTGAGCGCGGCCGCCCCCTCCTTTTTGCTCCAGAATCCTAATTTTAGTTGAATTTGATGATTTTGAGGGTCCAGGTCCACTAGGGGCTTCTATGTAGTGATAAAAAAACGTTTTTAACAACAAGGAGACTAGGGAGAGCAATAAGAAGACCTAGAGAGCACGAGACGGCTACGGAGAAGAAGACTTTTATTTTCTTTAGTATAGTTGACACATGGATGCTTGTTTTCGATTTGTCTTTGAACCCTAGTACTCTTTTATTATTTATTATCATGTTTTCATTGGAACCCATGGTGATGATGAGTTCGATTATGAACTGATCGTTATCGTGGGGTTCTAAAGGATTTACTTATGGATTTCAATAGTTAACTCGTTTCGATACCTTAGTGTGTGGTGATTTTATGATATCCTAGTATTGGTTGTGCTTATTCGTCTTATGAGCGTCGTGAACTTATAAGATAGCGTGTTAATCTCTATTGAAGTGAAAGTGAATATAGAGGTTTAGAACTTCCCATGTTGCATAGGTTCATGTATTTATTATGCATGATTCGTAGGTAATTTTGGCCATCTTACTTGCCCTATGTAATCACGATAGATAACTTGTTCATTAAACCTTTATGTTGTCAAATTCTATAGACATACAGGGTCTCAACATAATTGGTTTCTATTCAGCTTCTATCTCTTTTATGGATGTCTGGTAGTAGAGTATTCGTACAATAAAGTTGGAGTTTACTAGTTTCGTGTTATCTAATTAGTTATCATCACCATTGCATGCTAAGGTTAAGAACAATGACTTTGAATGAAGTATTTAATGAAGTTAGAATTCCATGTTTGTCTCATATAGTTAATTCAATCACTTTTATTCTTAGTTAATTGCATCTTAGTTTAATCTTAGTTTTAACATCTTAACTTGTTTTTGTCTTAGCATTGAGTAATAATCATACCATTGTTGCATAGGTGCATAATCTTAAGTTAACTAAAAAGAGTCTCTGTGGGTATGAATCTGATTTATATCTTATACTACTTGTGAACGCGTATACTTGTATGTAATTTTAGTGCGTGTTTTCGCCCTAACAATATCACATAAGATATTCGATAAAAATATTTTTTCAAAGAAGGTTCGGGGTTAAAATAATTTTTCTAACATTTAATACAAATTTTTGAAAAAAAAATTGGGATTAAAACGGGTAAAAGAATATTTTATAAATAAATAACAAGATTTGAATACCCGAATCTGGTTTTAAAATCATTTATAAATAATGATCGAGCATTAAACATAATTTAGAAAAATATTTTAAAACTCGAAACTATTTTCTGAAATTTTTAATTCAAAAGAAATAATTAAATCCAATTAAATAATCAATTAAAATTAATTAATAAAAAATTAAATTTTTTAATAAATTAATATTTAAATTAATTTACCAATTAAATAAATAATTATTAACTAAAATTAATTAATTAATTAATTCATATATATTTATGAATTTTAAATCATTAAAAAGTATTTTTGGAATTAAAAATGAATTTTAAGAAATAAAAACATAATTTTTGAATTATTTTAAAAATAAAATCACAAAAACAGTTTTTGGTTTTGGAATTAGGGGAAAACAGGATCGAACCTGGGTTTTTAATTGAACTAACCGGTCGGGGAGAACAGTTCTGGGTCGCGAAGAACCCATAGTCCGGTGAAGTTTTCCAGCCAACGGAAAATTTTCCGGCCGGCCTCGATTTTGGTCAAATCGACAGTGTTTAATAGCGTTTTTGTTTCTAATTCATTCAACACAACCTCAGCAACACAGAGATATCAACAATCAACACAAATAACGATCCTAGTGCAAAATCCGGCGAAAATTGCCATAAAAACCGGTGAACTCAAGGTTTTTCGGCAACTCGATCCCGGAATCCTTTGGTCTTCAAACCAACATCAATCAATTCTTTTTACACGATCTACAAACTGGTACCAATCAATTTTACTAATAACCCTTAGAACAAAAACCCCTAATTTTCAATTAAGAACATTCAAAACTTTATAAAACCTAATTTCTTAATCTAAGAATCAAACACAAATTTATTTATGATATGAAGCCCAAAATCAGTCATATAATATATCAAATTAACCAGTATTCAATAATCACCAACATGCAATCATCAAAACACATAAATAATAGAAAAATCAAAAAGTCCTAATTTAATCAAATTAAATTCAAATTTAATTAAAAATATAGAAATTACTTGATGATTCTGTAGTGATATGGATTGAAGAACTTGAATCTACTCGTCGAGAGTTTCATTTTGGTTATTCGTACGCCAAGATCGGACTTCGATAATGCCATTGAATCCTCGATTGATTATGAAGAACACGATGAATATTACTATTTTCTCTGGATAATTATCTAATTTTACTATTTCTTTGTGTTTATCTGTTGAAAATAAAGTATTGTAATGGTTATTTATATTTACGGAATATTGGTACCCCGTTGGATCATATCGCATTAAAAATAGAATATTTAATAGCTAAATATTGATAAAACTGATCCAATTCCGTACTGGTTTTAGGATAAACATCAAAACCGGGAATCTAAATAAAGTTTTGGGGTTTTGAGCTTTTGGTTACACGTACTATAAGAAGATAATAGTATTTTAATCAATATATCTCGTATATCGAAAATATCTGTTTTATCGGTTTACCGAAATGATGAAATAATATCGTAAAATTTGTATTGGGAATCGTACAGGTAAATCCATACTCCAGATCGAAAAAGTCAAAACACTGAAAATATTCAAAATAAACAAATTAGGCTAAAAATGAGTTTTACTATAACTTTCGGGTAGTAAAAACGTAAAAACCGTTGAAGTTGGACGATTCCAGAATAATCAAAATAATTAATAATTAACACGAAAAATAATTAGTTAAATTTATAAACCAATTATAAAATCACATGATGATATATAAATTGCTAGAAAAATATCAAAATAATCTATACCTCATTTTAGATATATAAAAATTAAAATTCACAAATCTTATCACATAAAAACTGCCAACACAAATATCAATTATACACATAATTCACCAAAAAATCATATAATATTTACATAATATTAATTTATTGACAAAAATAATTACACGATATATCATGGATGTTAGAAGATATGTGCTTCTCAATAGGAAATGTGGTTGTACAAAAGAAGTTGCTGATGATTATTTCAAGACCAAGAAGAGTTATCTGGCAGAGATTTTAAGAACAAATGAAATGAAGTTGAGACTACTTGAAGATCAGTTCAGTGCTAGAGGAACAAACATCTTTCATTTCAGTTACTCAAGAAATCTGGAAATGCAGAATTTGATCCAGAAAACCAGTAGCATTATTTACAAGTCCTAGTACTTTACTTTTTCTAGTGTTAGTTGAGTTATCCTCTCTATTAATTTGTTTGTTATGTTTAACAATCAAATAGAAGGAGATTGTTGGTGAGACTGCATAGTTGTATGAACAATATACGTGATAACTCAACACTAGAATATGACAAGTAAATAATACTATGTCTACACAACAAATCAGGAAGAAATGAAGACAAAGCAAATGCAAAGAATCAAATGATTAGAAGAAGGCTTGAAGTCTGTTTACAGGTCACTGAAAGAAGTTCATTAATATGTTCATGCCTCGGCGAAGAATAAAGGTTAAAGACTTCAGGGTTTCATAAATTTTGAAGATTCAATGTCAAAGTGCCACCAGAATATTTCAGTGTATCAGCATTGATTGAAGATAGATAGTGTTCAAAGCATAGGAATCTGAAGAGTTGAAGACAGAGGATAAAAAAGACAGCTGCAGCCTTAAAGTTATATTCACTGAAAGGAGTTCATTTATATGTTCAAGCGTCAGTGAAGAACAATGAATGAAGTATTCAAGATTTTAGTAACAATGAAGATGTTTTCTAAGTACCAGAAAAGATTCCAGTGAAAGTATATTTGTTTATTGATAGTGAGTGTTCAGAGTGATAAAGTTGTTGCAAGCTTAATAATGTTGTCAAGGATATAATACGAATACCTGAATCGAAGTTAGTCGTCTGTGAACCAGACCAGTTGCACTAGGCGTCAGCGTTTCGTGAAAGGAATCTGAGTATTATCATTAGAAGAATTGTTAAGTGGGAATTCGTATCTGGATATGCAGGTTATATGGTTTATACGAAGACTCGGAGAGAAGACTTGAAGATGAGACAGTTTAATGGTTAAAGCGTTCTACAGAAACTAAGTCAACGTGATCACTACCTTGTAGTAGGAGTCACTGAGACCATTCTATTGCTTAACAGAAGTAATAGTCTTGAAGCAAAGTTCAATATCTTAGTAGAGAAATTGGTCTTGACTTAGTAGGAGCATCGGAGAAGAAAATAAAGCAGAAACAAACTCCAAAAGTGCATGTTTCAGGTTCTTACTTGGAAAAATAATTCTAAGGCACTAACTGGTGCATACAAGGTAAGATGAAGCATGAAAATATTTTAAGTGGTTACTACTAGGAAGCTTGTACTCACCACTTAGCATTTTGTCTAAGGCAAGGATACTCCTATAAGCTAAGTAGCACCTCTAAGACTCCCTAGTCATGAAATTGGCTAAGTAAAGGTTCCCTCCAAGGAGATCCAGTCGGCAGTTCAACTCCAAGGGAAGCAATGGGGTCGCAACTCACTAAGTCAACTCCTCTTGATGCTTATGATCGCAAGTAACCTCTTCATGTAGCCTTGTATGCGTTACTTATGTGTACTTATAAGGCATTTCAGCTCCTTGGAGTCGCCAATTAGTAAGCACTAAGTAAATAAATGGCCTTTGAATTCCTAGTAGTTTCCAGTTAGAGCTTGAAATTAAACTAAGTGCTAGAACTCACTCTTGTACACGCAAGTAAAGAAAGAACGTCCCTGGAAGCAAGTATCTCTCATCCATACTTAATTGGAATTATCAATTGATTTATGTGGTTAGTATTTAGCCATATATTACCAATTGAAATAAAGTCTACACTTTGAAGCAAAAACAACCTTACTTGAATTGTTATGTTTTATCTTCTTCTCAGACGAGAACTGATAAAAACAAGAAACAAAGAATTACAGAGAAGCTGAGGCACATTGAATATCCGCTTAACTTCTCCCAGAGAAACGTTATAATGCCCAATTTAACTCTTGTATATTCATAGGGACATTATAATCATTATATGGTAATTAGATCCTTAGACAAACAAAAAGCTAGATCATTGTATAGTATTTAATTTGTATATCTTTGTAGAAGCAAGAACATTGTTGTTCTTGGATTATAGCCGGTTAATTTATTTATCCGAGTGTAGCAACACCCCTGAGGATATATATATATGAATATAGTTCCCTGAATATCTTGTGTTCGTTACTTTTTATTGTCCTAAAAACTATTCACCTCAAGAACACGGAACCACTAACCGAACACTAAATTATATATCCGTAAAGATTTGATTTTTTTTAATTTAGCGAGTATCGTATACAACTCCACTTCTACGATACTTCGGAGCGTAACAGTCGACACTCTTTGGCGGCATGTCCTTGACGTTGACAAAATTGACAATAGGGACGGGTATTCTTGGAGTGATGTTGAGTTTGCCAAGGCTGATGCTTTTTGAAATAAGGCTGATTGTTTCGACCAGAGTAAGAGCCATAAGGGCGTCCTTGAGGTGATTGATACCAAGATGAATTTGTACGAGGAGTAAATTGTGATTTTGAATGCATACCTCATGAATTATGATTACCTTTTTGTGTGAAGTTTGCAGTCACAATAGTAGGCTCAATAATTTTGTTTTTCATCCCTCGTTCATGGTCAACAAGTTGTTCGTGGAGAGCTACAAATGTCATAGGCGCCTCACGTACTTTGATGGCTGATCGAATGTTGTTGTATTCATCACCAACACCATTTAGAGTCAGTAAGACAAGATCATCATCCGCCATGGGATGACCTGCAATGGCAAGTTCATCAGCCATTGTGCATATATTTTTGAGATACTATGAGATGGGCCTGGCTCCGTATGGATTGGAAAAGAGATGACGTTTGAGAGACATTACTCATGACCTCGATTTGTTGGCAAACATTATGACAATTTGCATTTCTTTGGCAGAGGCAGCATTTGAAACAAGGGTTGTATGGTCTCATGACAACTTCGAAGTGCACTCAAAATGATTTTATCTTGTCTATTCCATATCGTAAAATCAAGATTGGTTACATCATCTTTTAAAAATATTGTCGGAACTTTGATTGTCCCATCAATGTAGCTTATGACACCAAGACCAATAAAAGTTGATTTCACCTGAGTACTCCATACAGAGAAATTGTTATGAGTTAGTTTGGTTGGTAAATGAGTAGGGCATTGAGGTGAACAATTTATGTTTCTGGGTTAGCAGCTTGAGTTGAGGGTGCCATCGGAATATTGTTTGAGATTAAGGTGGTTTAAAATGTAAAGATTGTTTGCAGGTTCTAATGGTTGTTAAATCGATAAGTGCTCTGATACCATAACAATTTTTTATCAACAGTGAATTCAGTGAGCAAAATTCCTTGGATTTTATTAATAACGCATGAGGGTATATATAGGTACATCTCGTAATCGAGGATTTGTTACAAGTTACATTAAAGTCTATTTATCTATCTATTTTTATTGTTACAACAATACACGTATATTTAGAAGACGAGCTTTGACTTGATCATGCGGGATACACGTTACATCAACCTCCAACTGGTCTAGATAAGAGACCAAGGGCGGTGTACTGATCATATCCACTGGTTGAGGTGGAGTAGTGAGTGATAAATGTAGAGAGACAAAATAAATAACTAGGGTTTTATTATAATACTTAATAATTAGGATACATATCTCAATGTTTATATAATAAACTATTACAAGCTAAATTATGAAACACCCATAATATAATATATCACTAATAATATATAATAAATATGTATTCTAACATCCCCTCCCAAACTCACGATGCTACAGCATTAAGCATTGAGAGTTTGTCAGACAAGAACCGAAAGTGCGAAATCGAATGAGCTTTGGTAAAAATATCTATAATCTGAAGTGAAGAAGAGACATAAGGTAAGGTGATAATACCCTGCTGCAAATGATAACGGGTAACATAAAAATCAATCTCAATATGTTTAGTGTGTTCATGAAAAACAGAATTATGAGCATTAATAACTACACTCTTATTATCGCAATATAGCAGAGTAGGATGAGTAAGCTTAATACCTAAATCTGCAGGAAAATAACATAACCAAACAACCTCAAAAGTAGTAGAAGCCATTGCACGATACTCAGCTTTCGAAGATGATTGAGAAATAACATCTTGTTTCTTAATTTTCCATAAAATTAGAGAATCACCGAGAAAAATACAAAATCTCGTAGTAGACTTGCGATCCTCGGGATCTCCAGCCCAATCAGCATCACTATAAGCACACAACTCTAAAGATGAAGTAGAAGAAAACAATAAACTCTAAAACTGAGTCTGTTGTGCAAGACATGCCTGTATCATAACAAGACTAAGTCATATTGACAACCCTAAGATTAGTTGTATTGTAACCTTAATCTGTAATTTATACTTGTAACACTTAATGTCTGTAAAATGTAAATGGAGCAGACTGGAGCATTTTTCCCTAAACAGTGTCAAGCCTAAGAATTCTATCTGGAAGAAGATCAAGAAGGTCATGACTCAGAAGATTTATGAAGAAGCTTGGAGTTGAAAATTTCAGTTTGGTGAAAAACATTTTAAGTCAAGATCTCTACAAGTCACAGAATTAGTGTTATAGAGAAGTCATTCGAGAACCCAGAAAGACCTATCGAGAACTCAGGAATTGTCTATCGAGAACTCAGGAAATGCTATTGGAGATATCGATAAGTCAGATACCCATTCGAGAACTCAGAGATATCGACAAGTATACATTCATTAGAGAACTCTGAGTTATCGATAAGCCAAAGTCCATTAGAGAACTCTGAGTTATCGATAAACCAAAATTCACTAGAGAATTCAGAGTTGTCGATAAGTCAAGTCAACAATGAAGTTTCAGAGATATCGACAAGCCAACATGCCTATCGAGATGTCGAGTTTTCTACAGCTTAATTGGAGATCTCGAAGTGAAGAAATTTCTCTAAGTACAGAATTGCAGAACAGTTCAATATCCAAGGTTGCAAATCAATAAACAATTCACACAGCTGGATTGACAAGTCTACAAAAAGCAGCTTGAGAGATGTGCAAGATTAATGGTGAAGATTAACTGACAAAGGAGGATCAACCAATACACAGTGGATGAAGATATGTTAATCTAGATATGGAAATCTCATTTTTCCCTTAAATAGAAGTGATTAGTGACAGGTTAAAAAAGTGATTAGCACTTCTTATTGTTCACTGTGTAAACCAAAGTTAACTATCATATAAAGTTAACTGAGGTCCTTTGTTTAAGGAAGGATTGAATAGATTAGAAATTGTATTCTCTCTCAAGAAAGAAGCTAAGTTCTAAACCAAGAACTTAGAAATTTTGTAGCAAAACACTGCTTGATTTTTAATATAAAATTAAGTGAGTTTTGAAGATCTTTGTTTTACATATTTGCATTGTTATTTATGCTTAATATCTATTCTACAAAACCATTGATAACAACCAACTGTTAAACCCAAAGTCGATCAAAAAGTAAACATTTAAGCCAAAACACATTCACCCCCCCTCTGTGTT
Source organism: Apium graveolens (assembly GCF_009905375.1). Classification (NCBI taxonomy): domain Eukaryota; kingdom Viridiplantae; phylum Streptophyta; class Magnoliopsida; order Apiales; family Apiaceae; genus Apium; species Apium graveolens. Next base: position 170,827,297 of record NC_133656.1, read on the forward strand.
GTATTCATATCTAACAAGTGGTATCAGAGCAAAATCTGAAAGTAAACAGATTAGATCTTAGAAAAATGAATACACAGAAAATCAGTAGTATCAAGATTCCTCCCTTTGATAAGGCCAACTACACTTTATGGAAAAAGAAAATGTCGTTGTTTATAAGAATGGCCAATCAACTTTACATTCAGATCCTCAAGAATGGGCCCTTCACTCCTATGGTTAGAGTTGAGGAAACCACAGATGGAGACATGGTTATTCCAGCTCATTATGCTCCCAAGGATGCCTCTGAGTATACTGAAACTGAAAGAGAGAAAGTTTCCCTCAACAGTGGTTTGCAACTGATACTAATTGAGGCACTTGACAATGTAATGTATAATAACATTGTCAACTGTGACACTGCTAAACAGATCTGGGAAAAGATTGAGATACTCTGTGAAGGAACTGAGGAAGTTAGGTCAAATCAAAGAAGGATATTGATTTCTCAGTATGAGGGTTTTATGGCTAAACCAAAGGAAGGTATTGCTGATGTGTTTGAAAGGTTTAATAAGCTGATAAATGACTTGCAGCTTCATGATAAATTTTATCATGTTGAAGAAGTGAATTTGAAGTTCTTGCTTACTCTCCCTGATCATTTGGAATAAAAGATCTCTGCAATCAGAGAAGGAAAGGATTTGAGTAAAATCACACTGGAAGTGCTCTATGGGGTTCTGAAAACTTATGAGCTTGAAATGATTCAAAAGAAATCATTAAGGGCTGGTCAATGATTTGTAATGGATGGCTCAAGTGCACTGATTGTGAATGATGGCCAGACCTCTAATGATGAGCAAAGATCCTAAACTCCAGTAATTTCTACAAGTGAGAAAAGAGTCAATGACACTAAAGAGCAAGTCATACTGGAATTGGATGAAGAAGATGAGTTCTACACTCTTGATGAGCTAGACAAATCAATGGCTTACTTGGCTAGAAAATTCTCTAACATTAGAGTGAAGAAACCAAGATTTTTCAAGAGCAAAGGACAGTCCTTCAACAAAGACAGCAGCTGGAAAGGAAAAGGGAAGTACACTCCTGATAGCAAAACTGGCTACAGAACTGGATCTGTTGATAGATCAAACATAAGGTGCTTTAACTGTGATAAGTTGGGCCATTTTGCTACAGAATTTAGGAAGCCCAAGAAGGCAAAGAAAGACAAAGCCTATCTTGAATTGGAAGCAAAGTATAATGCTCTTCTAAAGAAGCAACAAGGGAAAGCTTATATTGCTGAGGGCAAAAGCTGGGATGATTCAGATAATGATGAAGATGAAGAAGTTGGAAACTATGCACTCATGGCCTTGGAGCAAGGAGATTCTTCATCATCTAAATCACAGGTACCAACTCTTACCACAATTGATTTAAATGTTAGTCAATATAAGGACACTGTTGAAAAGATGAGCACATAAATGTTCCACATTCATACAAGCATGGTTGCTGTAAATGAGGAAGTTAACAGATTGAAAAAGATCAATGAAAAACTTGAGTGAAAAATAAGAGAATGAATTATTGCTGGTTGAGCTTGATGCTGCTAAGCAAGAAAATGCATACTTAAAGAACAAATTAAAGTGTGCAAGTGAAATTGAAGCAGTATTGAGAGAAAGGCTAGAGAAGAATGAAGTGAAGCTGAAATCCTTCAAAAATGCTTCTGAGTTGATTGGCCAATATCATGAAAAGAACAAGCCATGTGCAAACATTGCCATTGGTCTTGATTATGAGGGTTTGAACAACAAAAAGAAGTCTGTCAGTGACAAAGGAAAATCAACTGAAACTGAGAATGTTCCAATTATTTTGAAGAAAGTTGAATCACCTTTGTTCAAGGCATGTGAGGTGAACTTCAGTGAAGAAGAGTTGATCATCAAACAGGAGATAGCTGATGAGGACAAGGAAAAGAAAAATGATGAGACAACTCAGTCTTCCATCTCTGTTGAAACACTAAAAGCCAATCAAGAAACTAAGGAGCCTGTGAAGGAGATTAAAGCTGAAGAGGTCAAAAAGAAAAAGAAGAATAGAAATGGAAAGATTGGGATAAACAAAAGAAATAATTTTGCTTATATTGCAGATGCTCCTAGAAAGAGGGGTGAGAATTGTGGATCAATGAATCACCTAACTCACCTTTGTAAAAAGATTGTTAGCAATCCACCTGAAGGAGTCTGCAAGTACAATGAAGCTAAGGCTAATGATCTCTATTCATTCTGTGACAAGTTTGACTGCATTTCCTGCAACATAAAATTGATGAAGAGTTGCCACAAATTGAGAATTGATCTCATGGAATCAAAAGTTGGTTCTATATCTGAAAGGGAAAATGCTCAACAGTCTATGAATTCCATTTTATCTGAAAATTCTCATTCTACTTCTGCAAAATCAGTTAACAAGAAGAAAGTGCCCAACACAGCTTGGGTAGCTAAACACACTTAATCCTCATTGTGTGCAGGGCAAAGGAAAGAAGGTCATATGGATCATTGATAGTGGATGTTCCAGGCATATGACAGGTGATAAGGCCTTGCTATCACAATTTAAGGAGATGGCTGGCCCTTTGGTGACCTTTGGAGACAACAACAAAGGATTCACAATGGGATATGGCAAGATTGTTTCTGGAAATGTTGTCATTGAAGATGTAGCACTAGTTGCTGGATTAGAAGTAAACCTTCTAAGTGTTAGTCAATTTGCAGACAGAGGTTTTCAAGTTGTTTTCAACAAAGAAGATTGTGCTTTTATTAGCAAAAAGACTGGTGAAATTGCTCTTAAAGGAGTAAGAAAGGGAAGGTTGTTTATTGCAGACTTAGACTCAACAAATAAGGATGGAGTGTGTTGTTTCCACACCAAGGCATCAGAAGAGCAAAGCAAATTGTGGCATAAGAAGCTATCTCATTTGAATTTCAAAGAAATCAACACGTTAGTCAAGAAGGAGCTTGTGAGAGACATGCTCAGTCTGGAATTTGCTCAACTGGAAGTTTGTGAAGCTTGTCAGAAAGGAAAAATGAAAAGATCAAGTCACAAGTCAAAATCTGTAAATTCTATAAGTGCACCTCTGCAACTTATTCACATGGACTTGTTTGGGCCAGTAAATGTCTTGTCCATTTCAAGGAACAAATATGCCCTTGTCATGGTTGATGATTTTTCAAGATACACTTGGGTTGAGTTCATGTACTCTAAAGATGAAAATCCAAAAATTATAATTGAGCACATCAAGAAAATTGAGAAGCAAGCTGAAGGAAAAGTTAGTGTGAAAATATTGAGGAGTGATAATGGAACAGAATTCAGAACTCAATATTAAGTGAATTCTACAAAAGCAAAGGCATTGTTCAAGAATTTTCAGCAGCTAGAACACCTCAACAGAATGGAGTAGTTGAGAGGAAAAATAGAACATTGGTTGAAGCTGCTGGAACCTTGCTACAAGATGCTCAGTTGCCAACTAGTTTTTGGGAGGATGCTGTTAATACTGCATGCTACACTCAAAACAGATATCTCATCAACAAAGCTCATGGCAAATCACCTTACTCATTCATGTCTAACAGGAAGCCTACAGTGAAGCATCTACATGTGTTTGGAAGCAAGTGTTATATTCTAAAAGATAACTCTGAATATCTGGGAAAATTTGACTCTAAAGTTTTTGAAGCAATTTTTCTGGGATATTCATTGGAAAGAACAGCCTACAAAGTTTATGTGATTGATCAAAAGAAAATTATGGAAAGCACAGATGTGAATTTTGATGATGACAAGTGTCCAGGCTTGTAATGCCTTGATGTAAATGATGTTGAAGCCCTTGCATTTGAGAATCTAACCATTGATAGTGATTCTGATGAGGAAGATGAAGTTGTGGCACAACAAATGACAAATGAAGAGACCTCTGAACAAAATCATGGGAATGAAAGTTGTAACAACCCAAATCTGGGGTCAAGATTTGGTGTCACTAAACAATCTTCACATAAAATAAAAGAATATTCAATTAACCCCTCGAATCCAGATCGTTTACAGGTTATGGTATGAAACAAGAATCTAAACCTTTACAACTCACAATAACTAGAATACAATTATAAATACCTTTGAACTAATGCTCTTGTCACATTCTTCTAACATCTTCAACATCTCGCAGCGGAAATTTCTCTAACTCCTGCTGTCTATCAAAGCTATTCACTTTTATCCTTATTTGTTTCTGGCAGAAATAAGAATTTACAAAGCAAGAGTGAGCCAAAAATGCCCAGGAAGTATATAATTTGAGCTTCAAGCATTAGTATCAAAAGAAAAACTTCCGGACAAAATCTTAAAACAATTTTAAACCATTCTATTTATTTTGAGTGAGTGAGCGCATAAACGTTGGTTGTCACCAGCCTTTAACTAATATCCAAAAATGACAAGCGATTCCCCGATTCATCTCCTGAATCAGGGTTTTTTCCGGTTTTGAAATCATAAAACCATTCAAGAGAGAATGCCGTTAATGGCGATCAATAACAAATTAGACTGGACACTAGTTCGCATCTATATTCTGCTGATCAGTCAGAATATAATGCAGATCTACATCTCAATATATAGATCTAGTCGGGTCCCAAAGCACTACGACCCATCTCGAGGCACCAGTCATCCCGGTCCTCAGGATTAAGTAAAACTCAATCCCCAAAATATCACCATCCAGCACGTAGAGTGTTTTGATGTCAAATCATTTTGAATTCAAAACATCCCAATTCAGGGTTTGCAAATAACCCGAAAGAATGGGTATTTGCTCAAGAGAGCAATCGAATTATAGGGGCAAGAATAAAAGAACATGCATAATATGAGTAATTGCAGCGAAATGTAAAACATTTAACTATTCTGAACGAATAAATATTTGCAGAAAATCAGGAATACTTGCAGTATTTAAAAGGAAAATCCAGAATACTTGCCTCAATAAGCTTTAATTACTATTATCGGTTGACTTTTGGATTTCCTTGAACATGTGGCTTTATCGTCAGACCACTATCCTATCCTGACTACGATCTCAACACACAGGTCCTTCGATTGAAACTTCATTGATTTCGTCAACTAATCCCTAGATCGTTCTTAGTCCAACATCAAATCTCGGGTCTTCCGTCTAAAACCTACAGGGTTGAAATACCCTAATTCAGATAACCACTTAAGCTTAACATCAAATCGTCATCCTATTCTACCCATACGATTTCATAATCCAACCTATATTTATATGTATTATTGAAATACACATAGCAGTTATGGCTTGCACCTTCAAAACTCGATTCAATATTTAATTTTGGAAAATACGTATATTTGTCATTTTGAAAAATAGGGTAATCGATTATTCACAAAATATCTTGTCATGTCACGTAAATAGGTTTCATAAAGTTCAATTATATCCTCGTTCGACATTTCCAATAATTACAGGTTACGTTCCCGTATTTTCAGAATTAATTCCCGAAAATCGGCCAGCGTCTCCTTTGTTTATCGGCCTACCCGTCGAGTCAGTCCGACGTCAAATTCACAGCAATAATCCAATCACAACCAATCCACAAATCCCAAATACCGATATGAATTCAATTATTATTTATTGTTATTCATATCTTATTTTTTTATTTCGTTTCGAAATTAATTTCTCAACTAATTTTATTTGTTTATAATTTAGGACTCAGAATTAATTCATCACGGTCCACTGTTGACTCGGTAAAAGTCATCGTCAACAGCGGCAAAATGTATTGGTGCCCGATAAAATTCGGGTTTCCAAATAAATTCTACTGATTAATTTAATTTACTCCCGCACGAATTCATTTATATCACGAATATTAATCAAATACTTTTTCCTGCAGAATAATCAAAAGTTCGAATAAGAATTAACAGAACCAAGCAACACATCAACTGAACAACACAGGGCACGGTTTCCACGCGCCTCACGCACCACCACACACCGCACACATGCACACACGGTTCACATACACACACACACACAGTTCACACACACAAACACAAATACACGCAATACATACACATATATATACAATCAGGTATTTTTATATAACAGCAGGAACGAATTGAGTTAGTAACCGGAGAGCAAAGAAACAGTCGGGGTAGTTACCGAAAACAGAATAGCAGGAAAAGAGAGCACCGGAAAAATGATGAAAAAGGGAAAGAACAGGAGGAAAGAAACGGGGACGGGAGGAGATGGAATTAAGAGAAAACAGGAGAGAAGAGAGACGAGATTGGAAAGAGAGAGACTGAGGTCGATGAACAGAGGGGCGGCCGAATGAAAATGGGGGGGGAGATTGGGGTTTTATTTTGTTTTCTCTTTCTTATTTCTCTTTCGTCATTACCCGATTTGTTGTTACGGAGTTGTGAATTTCACAGTACATGCGTGCAAACACTCAGCGAATTAATATCCAAAATAGTTTCTAAATATTTATAAATATTTCGAAACTAATAATACACAAGTTTCGAAATTTTTAAAAAATATATATTTTTTTATTATTTTTTTAACACTCAACATACCCGAAATTAACAGTTTAACGAATAAACTTGCAGGTGGATCTAATCCGAAAATTTCCGAAATAATTTTAAAATTCTCAAAATATTCTAAACTTGATAAATAAATTTTTCGCGATTTTTGAAGCATTCTGAAATTAAATACTGATTTTACGATTTAATGAAATCAGAAAATCTTTTAGAATTGAATAATTAATAAAATATTGATTTCCAAATTTCATAAACCCCTAAAAATAATAAATAAAATTATAAAATAATAAAAATAATTTTAGATATTTTTTTAGCATTTTTAAGAATAAATATTCAATAAAATCACTTTAAAATGAATTAAATGCATACAACTCGATAATTAATTATAAAAGTAATCTTCGCGTCTAATCAATCAAACACAATTCACAATATAGCAACACATCGCTATATTTTATTCATTTAATAATTCGGTAATTATATTTACATATCGGATCTGAAAATAGGTTACTTAGCCACTAAGTAACTAAAAGACGATACGATTCTAATACCAAATTTGGATAATTATCAAAACAGAACTTCCTATAAAATAATTTATACGAAAATAAGATAATAATGTCTCGTCTTTTGAGAATATGGATTCTTATCGATATATAAAATGATTTGCGTATCGAAAATTTCACACCGGGACTCGTACAGGTCAAACCGTACCCCGGATCGAAAAAGTCAAAACACGGAAAGTGTTCAGAATTATCAGATTAGGTTAGAAAGGAGTTTTCGGAAGAGCTTCGGGTTGTAAAAACGCAAAAACGGTTGAAGTGGAACGATTTCTGATTCTAAAAAGTAATTTTATAATTAGGTAAAATAATCATTATTAATTCTATTAATCCTTATAAAATCATATGATAATCCAAAAAATTACCAGAAAAATACCAAAATTATCTAGATTTAATTCTAGATAATTGGAAATTAAAATATCTCACTTTTATCAGAAATAAACATCCAAATATTATTATCCACTATCAAATAATTCACTAAAATTCACATAAAAATCACATAATAATTATTTATTGAGAAAAATAATTACATAATATTTCCCAGACGTTACATCCTTTCCCGCTTAAAAGGATTATGTCCTCAGAATCATGCTAAAGAACAGACACTGATACATTTCGAGTATCTACTTAAAATTTCTCAGGACTCACTGCTTTAATCACGTTTCAACGGTCTGCTACCGTCATCAGATTTATCAGTTGCTCATGCAACCCCTAACTCAATCTTTTATTTCACATATTTGGAGCTAAATTACTCTTCATAGTCATAAACACATAAATGCCTTATGGACTCGTTACACTTGTGACAACAAGACCAACTCATTCACAATCGTTCTATCTATCTCACTATTTCAAAGGACTAACTTAATTTACACTAACCTTCTTTTCTTTCCAATTCTAATAGTTCATGTTCATGAAATTTCTATTTTCACTGACTGTTCTTCTCTACTTATCATGTCTCCTTCTGTTCGGTTAAATTGACCTATGATCGTTTCCAATCGTATTCGAGAATCTTTAATCGGTCTCTTGTATTTTATATTCGTCTGAACCCGATGTCCCCAGCTCATGACGTCTGATGCTTCGAAATGTTCTACATCTATTCAAAAGCTAAAAAAAAAAATCTCGGCAATTGCATTTACTCACCACTTGGTAGCATACTTCTATTTCTTTTCAATCACTATCAAGTAGATTCATCAAGCGAGAATCTGCTATTATCTGAAAGGAAATATTAATTTGGAATGGAATGAATCATAACTTTATTCAAAACCCGGGCTCTTGGTACTAATACTCATTTTGTTGTCCTATCAAATTAGATATCAATACGAACTTTGATGCTCACAACGTTTCATACTGAAGTCAACATCAATCATCTGCATTAATACCACCTTTGATATTCAACAACAAGGTAAATATCAGCATAACCCAAAAGACGGATCAAAACCTATTCTTCAATTTCTAACTTTTCCAATTCTTTTAACCATTTCTCAACACTCTTAATGGTATTCACTATTTTCTTTCTATTTGAAACACATATATTCCTAAATCGATCTTGCTTGGTTGGTAATTAACCATACTTTCGTAGCTCATAATCTGTCATAACCAGAATTCATATCTTTGAAGCTAAGAATGTAGCTGCTATTTTCCAACTCTTCGCAAGCATATCTTCAGGCGTTCAACTTGGTCTTCTTTAGTCCTTGAATGAGGATGTTATCAATAAATACAATTACACCATCCCAATACTCCTGGTAAATTATGTTCACTTGATCTTCAAACTTACAATTTCTGATAATCGAAGCGTAACTTCCTACTTCCATTCTTTTTTTCCATGCTCGCTTTTGTGCACAACGCAAAATATTCTTTATTTTATTATTATTTCATTCCACATTTCTGAAGTTTTCCTTCACTTATTATATTATCCCTATTGAGTTAGACGATACAGGGCTTTTGACACCAGCTTGACTCTGTCCAGTAACCGACGAGAAATTCTTACTCATTCCCTGAGGTACCCTTGGTAAATCATTCATTCGAACCCCCGGGACTTCACTTTAATTTTAAAGAATTCCGACATGAGATTCATTGCAATGTTCTTCTCTAGTAGTTCTCCATCAATACCTTTGTTTAATCATCCCTGCTTACACGCATTTTTGGAATGAATTCCTATCTCCAACTTACACGCATTTTTGGAATGAATTCCTATCACCAACTATCGACGTTTCACCTCATTCTCCTAATAGTTCTGGCACAACCGACGCTCCCAATTTGCATATTTTATGGATTATTTTATAATTTTTTTTATCATCCTTTTGATTCCACTTCTTATCTTGATTAGTTCTTCATTCTCATTATTCATTATCTTTTTCATACATAACGAATTTCTTTTTCTTAGTAATATTACTCTGTTTATTATTGGATAGGTCATTTCTGAAGTTCACACTGGAATGAAGGCTTTTATTTGTACTATTACTAACAGAGTTATTGAATTTCCTTGGTAGCTATTTCTTTAGCCTTGCTTGACGTATCACATATCGTGTGTTTGACTTCTCTTCATTGACCATCTCTTTTTCCTGAGTTGACATGCGGACTTCATCAATCACCGTCTTTCATTGGGTGCTTGAATTTTCGAGCTTTCCATTATTCTACAGCAACTTCCATTCAGTCGCCGTTCAAAAGAAGTGTACATTCAAATCTTTCATTAATTCGTCATTCGATATGGGTATACATCTAAGTTCTTCCTGGAACGCTATTGCAGATGATGTAATCCCTTTACTTTATCTTGAACCTTCAGTTCTTAAAAATATTCTTCTTACTAGTGTGTACCAGTAACTTTCTGTTCCTCTTATTTATCGAAAAGAGCGTATTCTTCTGGATCAAACCTTGCACCTGATTACAGTACATCATGCTAATTGAATTAAGCCTTCAATTTACATTAACGCCATTACTTTTTCCAAATTTCTTATTGCTTTGATTTCGGAGCTGGAAATCATGTTAGAGCTTGACTCAATCTAATTCGAATCGATCTCCATTTAACTAACCATTAGTTGGTAAAGTTGATCAATTAACACCTTTAACTGATCAGTTAAACCAAATGCGGACTAGCTAACTAGAATCAAAGACCAATTATATAAAGTCGGTTTGGTCATAACAACTTTCTCAAGAACTGAGATCGCAATTATTTGGAGTACTGACGAGAACGACAATATACTTCTTTGTCCTTAACTATAGGATAATTTCTAAAAATTTGGGCAGCACTTCCCCTACACCATTGACTACCAGTCGAACTCAAGCCGACACCATCAATCAACCAGATCATCCACATTCATATCCACCCACTTTCATAAACCAAAATCATCAATTCCCACAATTCACCTTTGATCAGCATCTGACTGGCATAACATATCTCTTCATAATTGGGATTGGGTCTGAAACCCACAATGATTAATATAACCATACATTTCTCAATTCTTTTAGAATATTACGAATTGTCCTTAATGAATTTATCTCATTGTTTTTCAAGTATTTTATTTCGTGATTCTTTTAACTTATTTCTTGTCATTACCCATTGTGTACAATTACTTTTAAGATTTAAGCCGCATCCTTCCACCAATCACAACAATCATTTATCTTGGACGATACACATTCAATTTTATTAACTAACCTGTTTATCTTTTAATAACCACACACGGTTTTCATTATTATCGTCTTTAATCGTTATCTCGTTATTTCTAAAAACTCCACAGTCGAATCACCATTGCTTCATCTCCACTTATGTTCCCGTATCAAACTTTCGTCACTGACCGGGGTATGAGCATTAAATTCACCATCAGTTGTTTACGCAAGTTAGAGATCTTCACAACTTCTTGCAGAACACGTTCGAAGTTCGATTTCATTTAAGATTTCTTCCATCTTGAATTTTCATGACTAATATCTTTTCATGACGAAAGCATGCCTCGTGTATTAACCGCCTGTCTGAGTCATCGTTCAGAATTTCCTTGATCTTTGATCCCGTCCTGATACTCGTTTACTTCGTCTGACGCACACAACTTTGTTTCCTTATTTTGCAACTAATTTATTCATTACGATTCATTAACGATTTTATTTTTCATCGAAATATTATGATTTGAAGTGCATCGCGTTAAAGTACTCTACTGTACTTATGAGATCCTCACAACACGAACAACTGTCAGATTTGATGTCCTTTCCACGACCGCGTTGTCGGTGTATCCATTCTTCTTTGCTGGCAAATGTCCCCCATTTATCAGCTTGCAATCCTATTCTCCTTCGACACATAATTCTACTTATCGCACGGGACAATTCTATTTCTTTTGTAATCGTCAGAGAACAGACTCAATGCAAGAAGAGAGTTTATGAATATGATTTTGAATGAAAAGAAGGATAGGGAATAACAATACAACAAACAGTTGGAAGAATATGTAAGTTAATAAATTGAAGGAATAAAAATGAGTGAAGAATGAGACAACCATATTCGTACTCAAGATGGCCAGTCTTTCATACTATATGGCATACAACACATGATTAGGTGGCGTCCCATCCGACTCCTCGTCATTTCGACAAAGCGTCATATCATAACATTGTTGTCTCAATCAGGAATCAAAAATTTGAGAAGAGAAATAATTCAGATGGAATACAAGAATTTTCTTGCGTTTTCGCCTCATATAATTTATCAACAGAAGAAGCTCATATGTATTCAAAACTCGAGAAGAACATTTGCTATCGTATTTGAAAAAGAATAACATTGTAGATCACCATTGGTCACCGTCCACGCTCCATTTAAGTATGCCTCCAGGGACCATTCGGATGAGAGATTCACCGTTTAGGTCACGTTATAACTTCGGAATGTCTTCTGGGAATGCCTCCATATCCAAAGCTTTAACAATTCGATCATATCGCATCCTTATAAAATTTATAATCATTGCTTCTAGTCGTATTTAAGAATCAAGAAAAACGTATACTATCCTATTAGAAGAAAGGATGTCAGTGTCGATCACCTTCCATGCTTCGCCTACATCTGCCTTCAGGATCGTTCGGATACAGGTTCACGATTTAGGATACCTCATTGCTTCAAAATGATGCCTGGAAATACCTTCACACCAAATGCTTCAATAATTTGATCTTAATCGCGTCGTTCCGAAATTTAAAATCACGACTTTAGATTTCATCTATGTCGTGTAAAATATCCATCGACCACGCAACGCCTCAATTCCGTTGATAAAATATGATTCCTCTTCCACCATCTAGAAGATTCTGTCATTTCCTTCAATCATCCTTCATCCATTCGAATCACCAATTTTGTTAAATTTTAATAATTTTATAAATTGGGTAAATAATATGTTGATTCAATTATTGATTTTATTAAACAATGTTTACTTTCATTTTTCACAGAAAACTTTAAACCTTCTCCCTGCGGGTGGGTCTACTTGGCCCTTCGAATAACAACACTGAGTCTAATTCCATTCTTCTTTTTAGATCATTTTCTGTTTATAATAACAAGAACATAAATAGTAATTTGACAACCAATTTGTAAAACTCATTTCATGCAAAAAATCTTCTGAAAGTTGATTAAGAAAATCTTTTCCGAAATCTCATTTTAAAGTTTTGGAAATCAAATATTTGGTCGTCATTACTATATACATTACTTGCTATTTTTATGGTTTACCAATGAAATGTCTAATTAAAAGAATGCCCATATAAGGTCTCTCCACTTTGGTACTTCTTCCACTTTTCCTTGGATTATACATGCACTTATTAGCCGACGAAACTCCATTCACCGTTATATGCCATTTTATGCCTAACTCGAACTCAATGTTGACATCTGCTTTCATATTCTCGTCATCGTCCTTGACGTTATGCTTATAATCCCGCATGCGATTCGACGTTCTGTTTGTGGATAGGGTCGCATCTTCTTGCTAATCTTACCTATATCTAGGAAAGTAGATATCATTCCTCGCGCAGCTCCCGATGGGTTATAAGAATCTTCTCGCAACGGTGGTGCCTTCAAAACGTGCAACGTTGGTTCTTCATCAGCTTCCATCAACTGGTTGCTCTCGATGTGGAACTCATCCTAATACCTAATTCTAAGTTAAATCGTAGCTTTTCTTACACACATTCTCACAAGAATCGATCACATAGTCTTTAAAACCACATGAAAAGTAGGGTAACATACCCCATCTCCGTCGATCTGTCGATCCCTCATTACTGTAGGATCTAAGAATTCAATATACCTATAGCGTTGCGACATTCGCCTTACACTTTCTCAGCAATCCTATCTTAGCAACTCAATCTCGGATCTACTAACCCTAATTCGCACTCAACTCAATTTATCCTGAATATGCCTAGGGTCTTTCCTATCGTGTACGACCTATCATTCCTATCTTACTCTCACCTATTCTTATTTCAGTGACCAATAACCTGCAGCTCTGATGCCAACTTGTAACAACCCAAATCCGGGGTCAAGATTTGGTGTCACTAAACAATCTTCTCATAAAATAAAAGAATATTCAATTAACCCCTCAAATCCAGATCGTTTACATGTTATGGTAAGAAACAAGAATCTAAACTTTTACAACTAACAATAACTAGAATACAATTATAAATACCTTTGAACTAATGCTCTTGTCACATTCTTCTAACATCTTCAACATCTCGCAGCGGAAATTTCTCTAACTCCTGCTGTCTATCAAAGCTATTCACTTTTATCCTTATTTATTTCTGGCAGAAATAAGAATTTAAAAAGCAAGAGTGAGCCAAAAATGCCCAGCAAGTATATAATTTGAGCTTCAAGCATTAATATCAAAAGAAAAACTTCCGGACAAAATCTTAAAACAATTTTAAACCATTCTATTTATTTTGAGTGAGTGAGCGAATAAACGTTGGCTGTCACCAGCCTTTAACTAAAATCCAAAAATGACAAGCGATTTCCCGATTCATCTCCTGAATCAGGGTTTTGTCCGGTTTTGAAATCATAAAACCATTCAAGAGAGAATGCCGTTAATGGTGATCAACAACAAATTAGACTGGACACTAGTTCGCATCTATATTCTGCTGATCAGTCAGAATATAATGCAGATCTACATCTCAATATATAGATCTAGTCGGGTCCCAAAGCACTACGGCTCATCCCGAGGTACCAGTCATCCCGGTCCTCAGGATTAAGTAAAACTCAATCCCCAAAATATCACCATCCAGCCCATAGAGTGTTTTGATGTCAAATCATTTTGAATTCAAAACATCCCAATTCAGGGTTTGCAAATAACCCGAAAGAATGGGTATTTGCTCAAGAGAGCAATCGAATTATAGGGACAAGAATAAAAGAACATGCATAATATGAGTAATTGCAGCGAAATGTAAAACATTTAACTATTCTGAACTTAGAATAGGATCGAATAAATATTTACAGAAAATCAGGAATACTTGCAGTATTTAAAAGGAAAATCTAGAATACTTGCCTCAATAAGCTTTAATTACTATTATCGGTTGACTTTTGGATTTCCTTGAACGTGTGGCTTTATCGTCAGACCACTATCCTATCCTGACTACGATCTCAACACACAAGTCCTTCGATTGAAACTTCATTGATTTCGTCGACTAATCCCTAGATCGTTCTTAGTCCAACATCAAATCTCGGGTCTTCCATCTAAAACCTACAGGGTTGAAATACCCTAATTCAGATAACCACTTAAGTTTAACATCAAATCGTCATCCTATTCTAGCCATACGATTTCATAATCCAACCTATATTTATATGTATTATTGAAATACACATAGCAGTTATTGCTTGCACCTTCAAAACCCGATTCAATATTTAATTTTGGAAAATACGTATATTTGTCATTTTGAAAAATAGGATAATCAATTATTCACAAAATATCTTTAGGACTCAGAATTAATTCATCACGGTCCACTGTTGACTCGTTAAAAGTCATCGTCAACAGCAGGAAAATTTATTGGTGCCCGATAAAATTCGGGTTTCCAAATAAATTCTACCGATTAATTTAATTTACTCCCGCACGAATTCATTTATATCACGAATATTAATCAAATACTTTTTCCTGCAGAATAATCAAAAGTTCGAATAAGAATTAACAGAACCAAGCAACACAGCAACTAAACAACACAGGGCACGGTTTCCACGCGCCTCACGCGCCACCACACACCGCACACACGCACACACAGTTCACATACACATACACACAGTTCACACACACACACAAATAGACGCAATACATACACATATATATACAATTAGGTATGTATATATAACAGCAGGAACGAATTTAGTTAGTAACCGGAGAGCAAAGAAACAGTCGGGATATTTACCGGAAACAGAATTGCAGGAAAAGAGAGCACCGGAAAAACGATGAAAAAGGGAAAGAACCAGAGGAAAGAAACGGGGACGGGAGGAGATGGAATTAAGAGAAAACAGGAGAGAAAAGAGACGAGATTGGAAATAGAGAGACTGAGGTCGATGAACAAAGGGGCGGCCGAATGAAAATGGGGGGGGGGGAGATTGGGGTTTTATTTTGTTTTCTCTTTCTTATTTCTCTTTCGTCATTACCCGATTTGCTGTTATGGAGTTGTGAATTTCACGGTACATGCGTGCAAACACTCAGCGAATTAATATCCAAAATAGTTTCTAAATATTTATAAATATTTGGAAACTAATAATACACAAGTTTCGAAATTTTTAAAAAATATATATTTTTTTATTATTTATATTTTTAACACTCAACATACCCGAAATTAACAGTTTAACGAATAAACTTGCAGGTGGATCTAATCCGAAAATTTCCGAAATAATTTTAAAATTCTCAAAATATTCTAATCTTGATAAAATAAAAGTTTCGCGATTTTTGAAGCATTCTGGAATTAAATACTGATTTTATGATTTAATGAAATCAGAAAATCTTTTAAAAATGAATAATTAATAAAATATTGATTTCCAAATTTCATAAACCCCTAAAAATAATAAATAAAATTATAAAATAATAAAAATAATTTTAGAAACAATTTTAGCATTTTTAAGAATAAATATTCAATAAAATTACTTTAAAATGAATTAAATGCATACAGCTTGATAATTAATTATAAAAGTAATCTTCGCGTCTAACCAATCAATTTATAAAATGATTTGCGTATCGAAAATTTCATACCGGGACTCGTACAGGTCAAACCGTACCCCGGATCGAAAAAGTCAAAGCACGGAAAGTGTTCAGAATTATCAGATTAGGTTAGGAAGGAGTTTTCGGAAGAACTTCGGGTTATAAAAACGCAAAAACGGTTGAAGTGAAATGATTTCTGATTCTAAAAAGTAATTTTGTAATTAGGTAAAATAATCATTATTAATTCTATAAATCCTTATAAAATCATATGATAATCCAAAAAATTACCAGAAAAATACCAAAATTATCTAGATTTAATTCTGGATAATTGGAAATTAAAATATCTCACTTTTATCAGAAATAAACATCCAAATATTATTATCCACTATCAAATAATTCACCAAAATTCACATAAAAATCACATAATAATTATTTATTGAGAAAAATAATTACATAATATTTCCCAGGCGTTACAAAAGCTCTCTTCAGACACCTGAATTTGATGGCACAAACTCAGGGGGAGAAGGAGAGAATGGAAATGACAATCATGGTAATACTGAAGAAAATGATGAAGGCACTAGTCAACAGACACACACTAGAAAATGGGATAGGAGTCATACAGTAGAAGCTATTATTGGTGATCCCTCAGCTGGTGTGAGAACTAGAAGTGCAACTGCTAATGAATGCCTACATGCATGTTTTCTATCTCAAGTAGAGCCCAAGAAAACTGAAGAAGCCCTATTGGATCCTGATTGGATATGTGCTATGCAGGAGGAGCTGAATCGGTTTGAGAGAAACAAAGTTTGGAAATTAGTCCCTGCACCAAAGAACAGAAGCATAATTGGAACTAAGTGAGTGTACAGGAATAAAATGGATGAAAATGGAATTGTTACTAAAAACAAAGCAAGGCTGGTTGCTAAAGGCTACTCACAAGAAGAGGGAATTGACTATGATGAGACTTTTGCTCCTGTTGCAAGACTAGAAGCAATAAGAATTTTTCTGGCATTTGCTGCACACTCAAATTTCAAGGTGTATCAAATGGATGTCAAGAGTGCTTTTCTTAATGGTGAACTAGAAGAAGAAGTTTATGTGCAACAGTCACCTGGCTTTGAAGATCCAGAATTTCCTAACTTTGTTTACAAATTACTCAAGGCTCTATATGGATTGAAACAGGCACCTAGAGCCTGGTATGACACATTGTCAGAATTTCTACTCAAACATGGTTTTACCAGAGGTACTATTGATAAGACTCTATTCTACAAGAAGCATGGTGAAGATATGATCCTAGTTCAAATCTATGTGGATGATATCATCTTTGGATCTACAAATGAAAAGCCTTATCAAAGATTCTCTAGGCTAATGCAGAGTGAGTATGAAACGAGCATGATGGGAGAATTGAGTTACTTTCTTGGCCTTCAAGTTAGTCAAAGAAGTGATAGTATTTTCATCAGCCAAACCAAATATGTGAATGACTTATTGAAGAAATTTTGTATGGTGGATAGCTCACCTACATCTACACCAATAACTACTGCAACCAAGTTGGATGAAGACAAGAAAGGCAAGAGTGTGGATATTTCAAGCTACAGAGGGATGATTGGATCATTGCTTTATTTGACTGCTAGTAGACCAGACATCATGTTTTCTACTTGTCTATGTGCTAGATTTTAAGCCAATCCAAAGGAATCACATTTGATGGCTGTGAAAAGGATTTTCAGATACTTAAAGGGAACTCCAAACTTGGGATTATGGTATCCTAAGGGAACTGGTTTTGAAGCTGTTGGATACACAGATGCAGATTTTACTAGATGCAGGGTTGATAGAAAAATTACTAGTGGAAGCTGTCAATTTCTTGGTCAAAGACTTGTATCCTGGTATAGTAAGAAATAACAATCTGTGTCAACTTCCACAGCTGAGGCTGAATATATAGCTTCTGGAAGTTATTGTGCTCAGGTGCTTTGGATTAGAAATCAGCTAATGGACTATGGTCTAGTGTTACACAAAATTCCTATTATGTGTGACAATACTAGTGCCATATCTATAGTAGCTAATCCAGTTAATCATTCTAGAACAAAGCACATTGATGTTAGGTACCATTTTATCAGGGAACATGCTGCAAATGGTACCATTGAGCTCATTTTTATTCCAACGGAGAAATAATTAGCTGACATTTTTACTAAACCTTTGGCTGAAACAACCTTCACTAGACTTGTGAGTGAAATTGGAATGCTCAATTCTTCATCCTAAGGCAAGAACTCAGCTAATGTGTTGTAGCAGATTAATTTCTAATAAATCAACCTAGTTTGATTTAATTGGAAATTAACTGAAATATGAATTATAAATATTTCAGAATCTCTGTATATTTATTTATTTTTTTAAAAAAAAACTCAAAAATTAAATTAGAATATTTCAAATTCTAAGTAAACTGCTTAGTTGTTAATTTACATCTTAAATGTGTAAAATTAACACAAGGCAGAATAACAATACTCAAAGGTATAGAGAACTGAGTTCTCGATAAGTCAAAATGACTTATCGACAAGTCATTTTAGAGTTCTCGAGTGAGTCCTTGATAAGTCTATTTACAGACTTCTCGAATGACTTCTCGATAAGCTCTATTATGACTTATCGATAAGACCATGTAGAGTTCTCTAATAGTGTTAATTCACAGAGTTCTCGACAAGAATATTTTGATACTTATCAATAACTCAGAACTAAAATAATTTAATTCAATGAATTATTTTAGACAAATACTTTTGGAAAATTTATTCTGATTTCAATTTGATTCAATTCAAATAAATTAGAATCATTTTTAGTCCATTTTCGGACAAACTGGGCATTTATCAGAGTTCTCGATAAATCATTTCTTAGTTCTCGAAAAGAATTAATAAAATGACTTATCGAATGTACCTTTTTTAAATTCAAAATTACTTCTCGATAAGTTTAATATCAAACATTTATTTGACTTCTCGATAAGTATTTTACTTTTTCTATAAATACCAAGACTTCTCGATACATACACTGTACTTACACTTTTTCGAGATCTCAAGTGACCTAGAAAAAAGGCGATTTCTCTCTCGTTTTTGCTCCTTTCTCAAAACTTTTTCTTACCCACTACTTCTAAACACTAAAATGGCACAAAACATTGTTAGAGCTATCATTCCAGAGAAGGGAACTAACTTTATTGCTTTTCTTGATGCTAACCAAGCCCCTGATAGTTTCAAGGGGTTTGTGAAGTTTCTTTCTGAATCCTATATTGCAGGTGCTTTAACTGTAAGTCATGTGCTATATTTGGACGTTCTTCATGAATTTTGGACATCATCTATAACTAGGACAGTTGTTCTAGAGAATGTCACTTCTATGGTGGTCACCTGCACAATTGGAGACCAAGAAATTGAGTTTTCAGCTGCTGATGTGAATACAGCCCTGGGATTGGCAACTGAGAACTATGGAGAGATGCCAACTGCAAATGAGCTAAGTGAATTCATGGACTTCATCAACTACAGTGGCTCAATCAACTTGGCAAGCTTGAACATGACAAACCTTAGGAAGGAATGGTCCTTTGTGTTTGATTCTGTAGTGAGGGCTTTTACCTGCAGAAAAACTGGCTTTGACAACATCTCAAGTGTGGTGCAGAAGTTGGTGTTCTCAATAGCTCACAACAGGCATCTAAATGTTGGGGCTCTAATTCTGGAGGAGCTGGCTACCAGGCTTACTATGCCTTTAAAAAATAGAGGTAAAGAAATCTTTTTTTTACCAAGGTTTATTATGTCTAATATAGCTCATAAAGTAAATGACATACATTTGTTAGCTGGTATTGATAGTAGTAGAATTGGCAATTGTAAGCAAGTGTCCAAAATAATATTTGGCTCACTTACTACAAAGAATAAGGTGAGTGTAAGTCTTAGAATCACTCCATTTATGTTGGAGAGATTCAGGTTTTATCCTTACCCTATACCAGACATGAGGGCTCCTCAATTTGCTAGTTCAGCTATGGTTCCTAAGCCTGTGGAAGTACAAACACAGGCACACCAACAGGGACCTTCCAAAGCTGCAGCCCCTTCTTCTAAACCACTAGATGTTCGCAGACCAACCACTTCAGTCTCTCAAAAGATTGAAGTGAGTAAAAAGAAGAGAAAGGAACCAACCCTTGATGTTGTAAATGAGAGTGAAACAGTTCAAACTGAACCAGAGTCACCCTTGGTCAAGAGACCAAAAAAGAGTAAGATACCTGAGTTGACCACTCAAAACACCTCTGTGTCCTCCCAAAAGGGCACATTTGAACAAATGGGGAGTAAACAGTTACTAGATGCATCCTCTCAACAGGGTGTATCTATTGAAAAGAGCATTCATCCCAATGCATCCTGTACTGAGCCAGCTCAACCTGCACCTAGAGGGTATGGTAGAAGAAATAAGGATGGCACACACATTGAGGGCACATCATTTGAAGCTCCCTCATCCATTCAGGGGGAGCTGCCAACACTCACAACTGAGCAAACTTCTCTAATCTCTCAAATTTCTTCATCATATAGAGCACTTGAGTATGATTCTCAAGTGCACCAACACTCAAGTGACATGGTTCATGAAACTGTGATCACCACCCAGAACCAACATCTAGATGGTGAGAGGCTACTAGCTGGGGTAGACCTTGATGACACCATCAAAAATATGGGGGTTTCATCAGTTTTTACTGAAGACCCCATGGTCACTCTTGCACCTTCATGTGCACAATCATCTTCACAGATGAATAGGTTTGAGGTTAGTACTCTTGAGGGAGAGCTATCTAAATCCTCTCCAATTCAATTGGAGATTCCTCTAGAAGGAACAACTCCCCTCAAAACCCTAGCTAAAATTGCCTTGGCAGTTGAAGCTAGGAGTACAATTGCCAATGACCCTGTTATGGGAGAGGCAAGTTCATCACATTTATGTGACAGTGCTCTGCAAGGTGCACAAAGGTTTGAGGCTGGTGTACATGACAGTAACCCAGTCAAATCCTCTCCAATTTCAATGGAGGTTCCCACTACATGTGGTGAACAACTAACTGTCAAAACCATAGATTTATCTGTGAGTCAAACTGTGACTTCAGTCACGGGTGGTAATCTGGACATTTCTCGACAGCCATCCACATCTCAATCCATCCAACCACATGGCATAGCTCAATGGCTACAAGATATAGAAGCTCAGCCTTCTACAGTTGATGACATGTTGGTAGATCAAATCTCAGGCTTGGTCAATCTCTCTCAGCAATTGCTCACTTCAGACATGGGGAACCAGGACTAACAAGCTATACTGCTATGCTTCAATGAAGAGGTTGAACAACAGAAGGAGAAGATAGTAGATGAGGTAGAAGAGGATGGCAATGTAGAGGCCTGGTTGTCTGATGACCATGTGGCAGAAATGGATGAAGTTTTGGCTAGATTCAGGAGGGATTATATAACTATCATGGGAAGCAATGCTAAATCTCTCACTCCTCCTGAAGTCTATGATGCCATCATGGATGTGCACAAAGCTCAACTCAAGGCTTTCCATCTCTTTGGAAAGGCCCTTGAAGTAAAATTGACTGGACATGAAGATAAAATCAGGAAGCTGGTCAAGGAAAAGATGGATGACATTGTGCCTTCTCAAAAGGACATCAAGAATAAATTCAAGTCTTTCACTGAGCAAATGTCAAGGATGAATCTGGCCTCCATGGAGAAGGAAGTGTCAAATATGAAGAGTTCTTTCAAGGCCCTGTGTGAACAAGTTCAAGCTCATATCATAAATTCAAATGATACCAGGGTCAAGCTAAATCAAATGCATACTGCTAGGTATGAGCCTTCATTTCTTCTCATGGAGGGTGTCAGAAAAACTGTTGATGAACACTTTGGGTCCTTCTCAACTACAATAGTCTCCACTACCTCTACTCCTCAAATAAAAGAACTTCAAGATCAAATTTCTTCACTTGAAGCTTCCAACTCAGATTTATCTTCACAAGTCAGAGCTCTAACCACATTGGTTGAGAGTCAACAACATGATATACAGTTGCTTTGAGAGCCATTATGGGAAAACTCAACATACTACTGCCAGCATTGTCTAAAGCTGTAAGACCTGAGATTCCTACTCCTCTACTCATGCTTGTCACCAAGACTAAGGGGGAGATAGATGCAAGGCTAGCACAATCAAAACTCAAAAGTCAAGTACAAGGTCTAGAACAAGAGAGGCTCCTTATGGCTGCCCAAGGTCCAGGAATGACACAAGAGTTTGACAATTTGCTCACTGGACTATGGAACTCTCTCAATAACAACTTCTTCACTTACAAAAAGACCTTGAAAAAGACTATCAATTACATCAGGGTGCTGCAGATCCCAGTCAAGGACCAGTTTTTGGAGAAAAGGATAGTGATCAATCTTAATGATTCTGGTGTAGACAGATGTATGCAAGTCAATATCAATTATCTAATTTCTAGAAGAGCATCTGAGGTGGATATTTTGATTAAAAAGGTCAGGATAATCACCAATGAAGAGAAAATGCTACTAGCAAAGGTGAAGAAGGCTCACGAAGCTGCATTCCCAGAAGCCTATCTACATCCAAGCAAAGGGGTGTACTATATCTGCTCTACAACCAAGCAACTGAAACATTTCCAAGTACCTAAAAACTGTGTCATGGCCAACAGAAGACTGATAATGGTGCTTGAGTCTGGGCTGAAAAGTAAGAAATTGAAGACTAGTGAAGATGAAGCCATGATCAAGATTCTGAGGAGATACATTGATAACCCTGAAGCCAATTTGCCTAAAACTCAAATCAACAAAGATGACTTGGGTGATGATGAGCAGAAGAAAGATGGTCAAAACCCTTATGGCTCAAACTCAAGTCAATCTAGCAAGGCAATTGGTGGAAAAAGTGATAGTGAGAAAGAGAAGGAGAAGAAAAGTGGATCTGAGACTCAAAAGAGGGGTGGAAGGAGACAAAGACAAAAGAATGATACCTCACAACCCCTCCAAGTCCTAAATATCCAAATACCAATTGTTAAACCTTCACATTTAACCTCATCAAAAACTGCTCAACCTCAAACCTCTAAGTCTAAATATTTCTACAAGCTCACTGCAAACTCTCTCATCAAAACTCAAATCACTCACAGCCATACTTCTCTGAAAAGACTCAAAACTGTACCTTCATTCAAGCCACCCCATAAAACACACTTCAAAATAGTTGGAATAGGTCCAAAAGAAGCCAAGGTCAAGAGAAGATTCAGAAGATAAAGAAGACAAAGAAGAAGATAACTGATAGCTGAATTTCTCAATGATCATGGATTTGGTGAAAAGGCCATCTGGAACAGATATGATCAAGATGATTTCCAACCTCTAAATGTTGTTGATTCAGATGAAGACTACTTCCAACAGCTAGCTGAAAGAATGGTCAGAGTTTGGGTTGTTAACATCAAAGAAGTTAGAATCTACTACAGTGATGGGTCATTTGAACAGCTTGGAAATAGACTAATGGATTCTCTCTCAATTGTTGAACTAAAAAGGGTGCTAAGCTTGATGAATGGTAAAGATTCAGCCACTAAGGCATGGAGAACAGTATTGGCAGTGTTTGTGGTTTATAGAGAGGAGGAGATGAGAGATGAGCATAGAGATTTGCTAGCTGAAAAGAGGAGAAAGTATGAGCATGACATTGACGAGTATATTAGAAGATCAGAAGAGTTGAAGGTAGCAGGCAAGAGCAGAATATCAAAGGATGGAAGATTTCTGAATGTAAAAGTTGGATCTTTGTCAAGATACAGGATATGGATGTTAGCTAGTTATCCTAAGCTAGATTTGCTGAAACTAATAGAGGCTCTAACTGACACCCCCATCCTAGAAGAATTAGAAATACTTGTACAGATTAAGAACATAATTGAGAAAAGATCAGAAAGCTCAGTCTTTACTTAATTATTGTAAACTGTCAAATGTTCAATGTATAAGTGTTGTATCAGCTTTTGTATTGTTTTATTTTCATTCTTTAACTTGGGGTTAGTCTTGTTAATAGGCATGAATTTGTGATAACCAATCTTCTCACAAATTAGGAGAGATTGTTGTGCAAGACATGCCTGTATTATAACAAGACTAAGTCATATTGACAACCCTAAGATTAGTTGTATTGTAACCTTAATCTGTAATTTATGCTTGTAACACTTAATGTCTGTAAAATATAAATGGAGCAGACTGGAGCATTTTTCCCTAAACAGTGTCAAGCCTAAGAATTCTATCTGGAAAAAGATCAAGAAGGTCATGCCTCAGAAGAATTATGAAGAAGCTTGGAGTTGAATAATTCTGTTTGATGAAAAACATTCTAAGTCAAGATCTCTACAAGTCACAGAATTAGTGTTATAGGGAAGTCATTTGAGAACTCAGAAAGACCTATCGAGAACTCAGGAATTGTCTATCGAGAACTCAGGAAATGCTATTGGAGATATCGATAAGTCAGATACCCATTCGAGAACTCATAGATATTGACAAATATACATTCATTAGAGAACTCTGGGTTATCGATAAGCCAAAGTCCATTAGAGAACTCTAAGTTATCGATAAACCAAAATTCACTAGAGAACTTAGAGTTGTCGATAAGTCAAGTCAACAATGAAGTTTCAGAGATATCGACAAGCCAACATGCCTATCGAGATGTCGAGTTTTCTACAGCTTAATTGGAGATCTCTAAGTGAAGAAATTTCTCTAAGTACAGAATTACAGAACAGTTCAATATCCAAGGTTGCAAATCAACAAACAATTCACACAGTTGGATTGACAAGTCTACAAAAAGTAGCTTGAGAGATATGCAAGATTAATGGTGAAGATTAACTGACAAAGGAGGATCAACCAATACACAGTGGATGAAGATATGCTAATCTAGATATTGAAATCTCACCTTTCCCTTAAATAGAAGTGATTAGTGACAGGTTAGAAAAGTGATTAGCACTTCTTATTGTTCAGTGTAAACCAAAGTTAACTATCATATAAAGTTAACTGAGGTCCTTTGTTTAAGGAAGGACTGAATAGATTAGAAATTGTATTCTCTCTCAAGAAAGAAGCTAAGTTTTAAACCAAGAACTTAGAAATTTTGTAGCAAAACACTGCTTGATTTTTAATATAAAATTTAGTGAGTTTTGAAGATCTTTGTTTTACATATTTGCATTGTTATTTATGTTTAACATCTATTCTACAAAATCATTGATAACAACCAACTGCTAAACCCAAAGTCGATCAAAAAGTAAACATTTAAGCCAAAACACATTCACCCCCCCCCCTCTGTGTTGTATTCATATCTAACAGAGTCCCTCGAAGGTACCTGAGAATACAAAGAACAGCTCCCCAATGCACAGTAGTAGGAAAAGTGACGAACTGACCAATAACATGAACAACATGCGCAATATCTTGACGAGTAACAGTGTATAAACAAGACTACCCACAATAATACGATATAAAGTAGGATCCGCTAAAGTAAGACCATCAGATGATGGATATCGAACATTCATCTCAAGAGGAGTATTACAATCTTATTATCAGTAAGGCAAGTACGATCAAATAAATCAGCTATATATTTATACTGTGATAAAAGAAAACCCTGTGATGAAGTAACAACCCCAATCCCCAAAAAATAAGGAAGCAAACCTAAGTCTTTCATAGCAAAACAACGAGCCAACTCCTGTTTTAACGACTCAATACCAGCACAATCATCACCAGTAATAATCATATCATCAACATACAAAGCCAAGAAAATACAACCTGCACTTGTACAATGAACAAATAAATCATAATTATGATGACTAGAATGAAAATCGAGTGAAATAAGTACTATAGAAAATTTCTCAAACCAACAACGAGATGTCTGTCGTAGACCATATAGTGACTTACGAAGTCGACAAACATAACCAGGCCGACGAGGAAAACTAGGATGAGGTGTCATATAAAATTCCTCATGTAGATCATCATACAAGAAAGCATTTTTAACATCTAACTGAAATATGTTTCATTTAGAAACTGAAGCAACTGTAATTAGAGTACGAACCGTCATCATCTTTGCAACAGGTGCAAAGGTCTCCTTATAATTCAAACCATACTCTTGAGAATAGCCTTTTGCAACAAGTCGAGCTTTATAGCGCTCAACAGAACCATCATATTTGGTCTTAATTTTATAGACCCAACGACAACCAATAGCATGTTTCTCTGATGGTAAGGGAACCAAGTTCCAAGTATATCTATGATGTAAAGCAGTAAGTTCATCATCCATAGCTGCATGCCAAAGAGGATCATGAGCAGCATCCCTATAGGAAAGGGCTTAGATAAACCGTGAACAGATGTAACAAATGAGGAAAATGAAGGAGAATAAGAAAAATCAGGAAGTTGAGTGGACTTACGAATACGAGTAGATTGAAGAGTGGGTGGAGGAGGATCCAAAATCTCTAAAGAGGATTGAGTAGTCGTAGACGGGGGACGAGATGAGGGAGTCTGGGATGTCTCAGGAACTGAAGTACCAGGAGCTGGGAGCAAAGATTCCTCAACATCCGAGTCAAAAGAATTAATACGAATGAGATCTTCATGTGTCATATTATGGGAACTAGCAGGGACTGAAATATATGGAATATGCTCAAGAAACACAACATGCAAGAAACATATAACTTTTATCTAGCAGAATCAAAACAACGATATCCTTTTTGACTAATACCATAACCTAAGAAAACAAATAAAGGAGATTTATGAGTTAATTTACGCTCTATATGTGGGAGAAAGACAAAACAAATGAAACCAAAAACACGCAACGAGGAATAGTCTGGAACATCTCCATATGAATTCTGAAAGGGAGATAAACCTGAATTATAAAAAGTAGGAATCATGTTAATCACATAGGTCGTAGTCAGGACTGATTCCCCCAAAATACAATGGGAACCTGAGCGGACAAGAAGAATGAACGGGCTGTTTCTACAATATGACGATATTGTATTTTAGCAACTCTATTTTGCTGAGGCGTGTCTAGATACAAGATTTAACGTATAATACAATCGGAAACAAGTAACTGGGAAAATTCATTAGAAGTATATTCAGCCCCCAAATCATAACAAAAACATTAAATAATAGCAGAATGTTGAGTATGTACAAGAGCACAAAATTTCTTATATATATCAACAAATTTAGACATACGTTTTATCATATAAACCAATGCAAAACGAATATAATTATCGATAAAGAACACATAATATCTAGAACCCCCCTTTGTGGGTACATGTGAAGTTCCCACACATCAGAATGAATAATATCAAAATGTGCAACGGTAAAAGAAAACATTTTTATAGAATTGCAAAATGACAAATTTAACCTATTTACAACCACTACAATTAGAAATATCATGAGTTTTTAAATATCCTAAAACTCATGTAGAAACCATATACTGTAAACGAGGGGGCAGACACATGGCCCAAACAAGAATTCCAAAGATAAAAATCTGATGAAAAATTACTCAAACGAAAATATTATAAATCAACAGTAGAAGCTCCAATATCTGAGACTTTCAGTTCATCCAAAATATAGAGTCCCCTGGAACATGCATGTTGCCAGGTTTAGCCGGTATGGCCTGAGTGGAGAAACATTTCACCAAAAGTTTGTTCATCATTTTCTTGATTTTTTGTAATGCAATGTAAAGGGTTTTATCAGCTAAGTAAAGTAAGAGAGAGAAAGAGAGAGATGTGGGCAAAATATATATTTTATTTTTAAAACCAGAAGATTGTTGCAGAGTTGCTCCCCGTGTGTTAGTGTACAATGAAAAAAATCAACGGTTAAACACAATTTGTCCCTTTATATAACAAAAACTGATTATTTTTTCAAAATTTTCAAGGATCTTTCATTTTAAATTTAAGTAACGACTTGTAAGCTATTAGGATCAAAATATTTCATATATTTATTCTTGAAATTAATATTTTTATTAATATGAATAAAAATCTATTATAAGTATTTGATTATGTAGTTAATAAGTATCTGACTCGCATTACGTATATTCCGAAATTATTCTAGCTCGGGCTATTAGAGGAGACTTAATGCTACCTTTGGTTATGGTTTTGATTGAAATTGAAAAAGATTATAGTAATTATTTTTTAAATCATAATTTTGAAATAAAACTAATAACAAATTTAATTAAAGAAACGAATGAATTTTATAAAAAAATATATACTCCCTCCACTTAATTGTATACGACATCTAATTTTTTTACTATCGTTTTAAATTATCTTAACCCGATACTTTTTTAATAATAATTTTTTATCTATATTCTTTATTAATAAGCGAAATCATGTATAATTTGGTACTAAAAGTACTGAAGTATCAAATTTTGGTATTTATTTAACATAAGTTGAATCATATCCTTTATAAACTTTGTTTTCAACACAAATCAATTTCTCTCCCTAAACTTTATTTTCTATTAGTTAGTGTCAATCCAATCTCCTATTTACTTTTATAAATAAATAATATTTTTGAAGCAAATTTATGAATTATATTAAATTTTTATTAAGTTACATTAAATTAATTAAAATAACATATATTTACTTTTATTTGAAAAACTACTAACTACTAAGTAAATTACTAACACGAATTAACTTTTATTCTCTATTAATTATTGTCCATTCTAGTGTCAGTTTACTTTTAAATTGGATTGTATGTTAAGTAATAATAAATGATTTTAGTGACATTTATTAATTTTTAAACTGAAAATTATTAATTTAACGATTGTATTTGTTACTTCTCACCACAACGTTTATTTACTTGTAAGTTAAAAAAATAACAGTAACAAATTTCTGGGTTATATTTGTTATTCTCAAGTAACTAACAATGAGATTTACAGAAAGGGGGTTGAATGTAAATCTCAAAACTTTTTAAAGTTTTGAGCAGTTTCAAAGGCTAGATGTATAATGAACAGATGTGTGTGAATTGCTTTAAGCAAGTGCAGACAGATGTATATTCAAAACACAAATGTAAAGAACACAGAAGCTTTTAAAACTTTTCTGGTGGATTTGTTGTTCCACCAGAGATGTGTATTTCAGAAAATCTGTGATACAAAGAATTGTTCACAGCTGCTTCCTAGTACAAACTAGATGATTTTCTCTCTGAATTTTTCTAAACAGCTCTTGAAAATTCACACCTAATTACTAGCTGCAACTTGGTTATATATCACCAAGTTTTTCAAGTGAAGACAAAGATAAAATACAATTATAAAATAGTCCTTCACATGTTTCTTCTTCATTTCTCTATCCAATGCAATCTAAGATAATATGTGAATCTTTCAATACTTCCTTGTTTGCACGAGAATGGAAATGCTGTTTTTCTTGATTCCTCCAAGAGGCTACCACATTCCAATTGTCTCTGTCAACCCATGTGCCTCTGTCAGCTTATGAATTGTCACTATCAACTGCTATGGAACTGAGCATCCATTGAAGCTTTCATCCGATGGTGGCTTTATCCGTTGATGCTCTTATCCGTTGATGCTTTAGCAGTTGAAGCTGTATCCGTTGATGCACTCATCCGTTGATGGATGTTATCCGTTGAAGCTTTAGAGACATTCATTAAGGCTTTGTTTCTCATCCGTTGAAGGTCTTTAATTTACCAGTTGATACTACTTCATTTATACAAAATTACAAGGCATGAAATATTTACAATTAGCCCTCCTATTTGCATATCCACTAGTAGTCAACATGACTTATAATTTCCTACAACTTCTAAGAATTATAACTCATTTACAAAGACTGAAATGTGCTACAATACTAAACTTATTTCTAAGTAAAGCTACTCCATTAACGGATAGCCAAAGTGGTCTTATCCGTTGAGGCTACAAACACTAGTTTTCTACTTAAGTGTTTTGCTTAGCTTATCATCAAACTAGTACACATATATTCCTAACAATATTTAGATTATATTAAGCAATATTAAATTAAGTTAGAGTCATCGATAATTGATGAATTTGAATTCTATAAATGCAACATTCAAACATACCGAATTATATAAGTATACTATACGAACTAAAGACACTTCCCTCAAAGGCTGAAAATATTGCCATGTAGCTGAGTAACTCCCTCTCTTGTTTTTTCTTCAATCCAGTCGATTAATATTTGCACGCTGGTAAGCAAATGTGTGGTACAAAATAAACCGCGGAAGAACATAAATGAATACAACTTAAACTGTTAAAAGATAATACCTGATTTTTTTTATGAAAAGCTGGAAATTTTACTAACTTAATAAATCGGTTTCAATACAATCTTTGATAGAACTAGGAATAGACCACCTAGAAATTTTCAAAAAATCCAAAACTCGAAATCTGATTCAATCCGATCCGAAAAAATCCGAAAAGTCCAATACGGAAAAAAGCCCGGCCCAGCCCATGGGCCAAAAACAGGCCACCTTTTTCGTCAAAATTATGCCCGGTCTGAAGCCCGAAAAGCCCGTGATAAAAGCCCAATTTCTAAAAATCCCGGATAAAGCCCAGTTTTTTAAATATTTGGATAAATCCCGATTGGTCCCGGATTAAAACCGGTTAAAAATCTCGATCTTCCTAATTTCTAGTCCAATTATGTTATTCCCAAACAATCTAACTACAAAATTACAGAAGGGGGTTGAATGGAATTCTGGTTTCTTTTCAATTTTAAAACTTCTTACAAATATAAATATAATAATGTTTGAATAGGATAATTGCGGATAAGAAATATTCAAGTATTCAAACACAAATTAAATAAACAAGGATGTTTAAAATTTTTTAGTGAATTGTTATTTCCACCAGTGATATATATAAATGTAGAAGATCTCCGTGATGTAAAAGCACACAGCTGCTTACAAGAGTTTTTACAAACCAAAACTTGAGAGTTCTTAAAAGATACATCTTACAAATGCTCTCTTGTTCTTTCTTGTTTTGACTATTTCTCTTGATAATTAACTTTATACTACGCTTAGTTTTATATATCACCAAGTTATATGTATAGAAAGATAAAACATAAATTTCCTATATAGGTCTAACCACACTTCATTTCTCTGTCCAATGCAATCTAGATAGATATGAAATCTTTGAACGTCTCTGTTTTGCATGGAAATGGAAATGCTTCTTGATCTTCATAATCCTGATTACAGGCTGCCACATTCCTTTGGTATAAAATCAATCCATATGACTGTCAAGTCACTATCAACTCCTATTTGAATTAGTTATCCGTCGAGACTCAGTTGATTATCCGTCGATACTCTTTTGGATCATACGTTGTTTGGAACTTGGATCATCCGTCGGAGCCTTGTAGAAACATCCGTTGAAAGTATTTCCATAGCAATTGACTCAATTTCATTTATGTAAAATTATAAGGCGTCTAATATTTATAATTACCCAACCTATTTTACATATCATTCTAGTAGCCAATATGACTTAGAAAATCCTATAACTTCTAATCCTTCAAGACATTACAGTATAAAAGAATGTGCTAAAAGAAAGTTATTTAAACATAAGCTACACTTTCAATGGTTGACAGAATAAAATCATCCGTTGAAAGCTACAATTATAGTTAATTAAATCTACTAAGGTGTTTTGGTAAATTATTATCAACCTTACAACATATTCCTAACAATCTCCCCCAATTTATGTCTACTAGAATTGTAGGCATAAACTTAGGAGGACTTGATGATAACAAAATACCTTATACAAAAGGATCATTCAATAGTAGATAAAATGATAAGTACTGTAATTTTATTGAAAGTTGATAAAAGAAGGTTTAAAAGTCTCACAAGACTTGTTCAAGGAGCTCCTCTAGTCTGAGCATATTAATCATTTTTCCTTGAATGTCTAGTCCTCTTTCCCAACTTCACATTGTTCTCTTCTATCTGAAGTTGGAGTTGCTCGTTGAACTCAGATTCATCTTCATTAGATAGATCCAACATCTCTTGCATTTCCTTGAGAGTTTCATTGCTTGACATTTTTAGCTGGTCTTCTAGTCTGAAAAATCTTCTTGTGTTCATTTCATCCTTGAACTCCATCAACCAATATGGCTTCAAGTGCACTCTACTTCCATTGTAGGGAATAGTTAAGATTCTTGGTAGTGCACCTGGTTCTCTCCAGCTTCTTTGTATTTGTTAAATTTTGTTAAGTATCTCTGTTTTGGCCACTTTGGTGAATCCATAATCCTTCTTAATTGTAGAGAATACTTTAACTAAGACAGAGTATCCTTCATTGAGAATCTTATGAAGAGGCCAAGTAAATTCCTTTCCACCCTTGTACTTGAACACTAATCTTTCTGGGAGTCTTTTTTGGGCATTAATTGCTCTCACTTCATCCAACCTGTCCAACTAAAGATTAATGTCTGAAAACTCCTTTATGTCACAAATAAAGAGTTGATCTCCTTTATTGACTGTTGGCTTGGGTTTGGATAAGGTTTTGGATTGAAATGGGATAGACTTGGATGGCTTTCTTGGTATGTTCTTTCGTCTTTTATAATTGGTTGATATTGGAATGTTTAGCTCAGGAATAGGTAGACTTTCCCAGTCTATTGGTTCATCATTGGGAATGATTGGCTCAACATGAAAGTTCACACTAGGATGGACCTTGATTTCAACTTGCTCCATTATGGGCATAGTTGGTTGATTTGTAGTAGTAGACTGAATTAGCTTTGGTTCTTCCTTTTCCTCTTCAGATACCAGCTTCCTTTTGGTTCTTTCCAACCTATACCCCTTTCCTGATTTATGCTTTGGTTCCTCAAGCTTCTCAGTTTCAGTTAGGATGGCAGGCTTCTCACTTTTTGACTTGGAGGCAGGCTTCTCAGCTTGTTTCTTAGCTTCTAAGGCAGCCTGCCTTTTCTGATACTTGAGCCACAATTTTTCTTCTTTCTTGGCTTCTTCAAATTAGGGATGTCCAGCCATCACACAAATAAATTTGCCATATCTTTAGATCTTTTCTAATTTTTTCTTCAAGACTGAGTCTCTTGGATCTTTGTGATTTGAAATAGAGTGACCAAGCAGCTTCTTTTCATCAGGTTGAGGAGTTGCATAGACTAGGTCCATTGGATTTTTTCTTGAATGTTTTGATGAGTGATTTTTGGGCTTCAAAATCACAGTGCCCTTTTGATGTCTTCTAGATGAGGTTTGACCCCTTTCCATATTCCCCAACCTCATTTCACTTTTTTGAATTTGTCTCAATTGAGTGAAGTGCTTCACATATTTGTCTTGATTTGCAATTGGACCAAATACCTTTTCAATTTTTTCATCCATTTTCTATATTTATTCTTTCAGCTTGAGTTCAGTTGTTGCTATGTTGATTAGATCAATACTATCTAACACTGGTGGCTTTGAGAAAGTAATGGCTGGAACAATTACCTTACTGACTTGAACATGCACATCCTTCTCCCCCTTTTTGTTATCATCAAGTAAAGCAGGGTTGAAAGTTTGAGCAGCCGCCAGTTGTTATAGCAGTTGAGTTTTAGTTTGTTTATTAGAAAGAATTTAAGCAACTGAGTTCTCCATTTTTGACAACCTTGAACCCAATTCCTCAACTTTCCAACTCAAGTCATGTTCTTTCCTAAGATTTTGTTTTAGGCTTGTCATTGTAGAATCAGGAAGTTTGGCATCCAGTCTTTTACAGATACCCTCCTTGACTTGCTCAATATCATGCTTCAGTTCATCTATAGTTTGATTATGTTGGAGAGCTTGAATTTTATGCAACTGTAGAGACTCTAGATGGGCTTGTAGAAGACTTTTGGTGCTGGCATTATTGGTGGCTTGAACGGCAGCTTGAGTTTGATGAATAAGTTTGAACAAGGTGGGTTGGAAATGATGATAGTTTCAGTCTTTTGTAAACATCGAAGTTGGAGTTTCTGTTTCTCCCCCTATATTTCTGCCTACATCTTCGGCATCCTCTCCAAGAGAGTCATCTCTAATAGAACCACCAGAAGCCCCAGAAGGATAATCAAAACCATCACCAGCTGTTGAAAGAAGTGAATTGATTGCATCATTTGCCCTTATCATAGAAGCTGTAGTGTGCACCAACTTGAGAGTCCTCTCAGTATCCTCATGCCCTGTTATACCTCAGCATCAAAAGAGACAGAATCTAATACATCTTGATATTCTTGCTGAAATGGTTGCTCTTTTTCTGCATCATTGACATCCTTTAACTCACTAGCAATGGGATCTTCCAATTCTTCTGTACCTTCTTTTCTCTCATTATCTCTCTTTACCTATATCAAGGGCTCCCCTTGGCTCCCCACCCTCACCTTCACCATCTAATGTGGGACCCCTGTCACTCACTTTTGCCATGCTGGAAGAAATAGCATGCATTTGTTCACTCGTTTCCTCTCCTTTTGCCTGAGAGCAACTCAACCTCTCACTCAAGTCACTCTCTTCCCTCAATCCTAAGAGTGATTGAACAACCACTAAGTCATCTACACTAGTAACATATTTAGAAATTTCAATCTATGTAGAGATTTTCAACGAATAAAAAATATCCGTCGAAATAGCAGTTATGAATGTCGACGGATAATTGCTGTGAAGCTTATCCGTCGAGAGACAATCACTTGTCGACGAATGAGGAATATCCGTCGAGAGAGTATAAATGATAGAGTTAGGAGTTGAAACTACTGTAGAATTTTTGGTGATTTATTTGAGATTATGCACAAATTTCTCAGTAGTATTAGAAAGAAATGGCAAGTGAGCCAACAAATCATCTATAAGATGATGCTCGCTTGCTTTAGATTTTGGCTCCTCCATGAGTGTCAAAGATGGAGAATCAGGAATTGATGTGTTGATCATATCCACATCCAGTGAGTTTGTGGGAGAATTGTGTGTGTGAGGTGTTTCAATTGTGAGAGATTTTGGCTGTGACTCCATATTTATTGGAGCCACATCAACCTGAATTTGTGATGGTGCAATAACCGAGTCTTTGACTGCAGTTGGCACTGTGTGTGCACCCTATGACTCCCCCACTGGTTTAGATTTATTCTTTCTGATATAAGTTTGAGGTTGGTCTGTTTCCCTTTCCCTTTGGCCTGTGCTCTTGATTGAGAGCTTGTTTCAATAGTTACATCCTTTTGGGAGGATGCAACTAGCAATGAGCTAATTTCCTTATTAAGCACTATAGTATGTTGGGAGACTGCAGTGTGGCTGGTTTGGATCACACAAACCTCACTCTCCTTATCCTTAGGGTTTCTTTAATGATCACCCTGTCCCTCACCTGTTTCAGCACCTTTCACACTACCCTCTTGTGCTTTGGTAGTTTTTAAAACTAGTTTCTTTTAAGAGGAACTAGAGTGGGATTTCTTTGACTTGGATTTTGAAATTTTGGATTTTGTGGCTTGGGTAGGCATCTGTTTGGTCACTGTCACAGATGCCATAGCCACAGTAGTTTGCAAAGAAACTTGAGGTTAGGAAAGAGTAGAGACAGGAACGGTTACCTCACTTATCTGAGGTGCCTCCATGATTGGCATATAGTTGAGAGGCACTTCACTATGGAGATTGTTCCTATTAAGATCAACAAGTACCCTCTTTTCTTGGACCCAACAATCAAGTTTATTTGTTGGGTTCTCAATCAAGAGGTCCTTAGACACATGATTTGCTAGCATCATAATAAACGTAGCATAGTATATGTGGCGCCCTCCAAACCTGGGTCAGAAGTTTGGGGTCCACAACACATACAAAATATATAATTCTGTAAAAGAGATATTATTTATAATGACCATGCTTCACAAAACCACGGATCGCAACAGGTTAAAGTATGAAAACAAGCCACAACCTTAACTTTTAATACAACGTACCAAATTTCCCTTTAATTTAACTTACAACTGATAATAAAAGTATTCTTACAATTTTACTATCTCACTACCGCCACAAGTTTCTGCTAGCTCGATCCAACTCAATCTGGAATCCTAGCTCGTACATTGAACTGGGAAACATCGCTATCAACCGTATCCCTTTTAACGGTAGAATACATAAAAAAAAATTCGCAAGAGTGAGCTAACTAGCTCAGCAAGTCATAATAACGATAACTGAGGTTAAACAATGATCAAGTGAAATGATTCAGATGAATCAAGTTTCTTTTTAACTAATCATTAGAATTGGATATTCATTTTTAAGTTTTAAAACCAAGGTTAGGCTGCTGATCAGTCACGCACTAACCCCGAGCAAAGCACACAGCACTGCTCTAATTACTGGATCCAAGGCACATATTGGCCTAATTCAACCACAAATCTGGTCTGACCACGAATTTGGTCCACATAAAGAAAACTATCCAATTCTAAAACAATTCAATATAATAAACAATGTATTTCAATAAGCAAGATCATAATTAACATTGATAAAGCATTTGCACAAAAGCGTAATGCGATTTATGAGTATCATCAGGGTATATCAAGGTATGTATAGGAAACGGTTTTCAGCCTGCAAAAGGATCAGGTATTAGACAAATAATGGTTTTTCAAGGTATAGTTCTTTGATGTTTTAAAGAACGGTTGGAGTATAAAAGTTTATGTTGTTTTCGAACAATTTTGTTTAAGTGTTTGGTGTTTGGTAGTTATACATTTAGGAAGTGGTATTATAGTTGTGTGATTTGGTATCTGAGGATCAACAAAGGATGGTTTACAAGGAATAAGGCTTACGACTCAAGATCAAGAAAATCAGGGTTCAAGGTTTGATAGTTTAAAGTACTTGCAATATAAAACAGGAGTTATTTTGAATAATAGCGACATGTTATGAAACAGTTTGAAAACATTGGTAATATATCTTGAAGAAAAGTTCAGAAATACTTGCCTTACAAGGCTTTATAACTATTACTGATCAATTCTGGACCAACTCTGCCGCTTTGGCTTTTATGTCCAACCACTATATCACTCTAGATTCGACCTCAATACTTAAATCCCTTGATTGGGATCTTACTGAGCTTTTCGATTCACCACCAACTATCTTTCGTCCAATTCCAATTCTCGGGCATTCCGACTAAAACCTACAAGGTCGAAACATCCTAACTTAGACATTCGATTATGCTTGACATATCCTCGCTAACAATCTACCCAAACTTTAACAAAATCCAACTCGTAACATACTTCATATAATAATACACGTATCACTTAGGGTTCACGTTCTCGAAAATTGGTTCAGTGTTCATTTTCGGAAAATATCTATACTCTTTATTTTACGAAATTAAGGTTATCGATTTAGAAAAATATTTCATCACGTCATACAATCAAGTTTCGTATAAAACACGCACATATATATATAGTTCTCGACGTCCCGATATTCATCGGATACGTTTCTGTATTTACATAGTTCAGTTTCCCAGAAATCGGGCAGCGTCTCCTTTGTTTATCGGACTACCCGTCGAAACATCAGTCGACGTCAATTCAATAACAACAATCCAATTCGCAACAACCACAATCCCAACCATCTGTTCAATCCAACAATCAATCCAATCACAATTCGTTAACTAAATTACGTATCGACTTTAATGTAAAAAATCAAATTCTTGTTTCAAAGATAATTTTATGAATTAATTTATTTATTTTAAAATATTAGGACTCAGATATTCATCATCATCGTCCACCGTCGGCTCGCCGAGGCTCATCGCTGACGGCAGTAAAATTCACGGGTTTCCGTTTATGACGGACATCCTACGCGAATCCCACCGATTAAACTAGTATTCTATTTTTGCATAATAAAATATATATATATATTTTAATTTCACGAAACTGATCAATTAATCTCCTGCAGAAATAATAAATTAATAAAATTAATTCCAAAATATTCGAACCACACACATCCAACAGCAACAACACAACACAGTCCACACGCGCCTACGCGCTGCACACACGCGCCACCAGGCGCTACACAGACACTGAAATGCACACACCCACACAACACAATTAAACACATATACATATACATATAAGTATATATATATACAAACAAATCGCCACAGGCACAACCAGAAGCCACAGCCGAAATCATTACCGGAAATAAACAACCAGAACGAGGCGGAGTCACGGCGGCGGTGCCAGAAACCGCAGCAAGAACGGAAACGGGGAAAGGAAATGAAAGAAACGGGAAAACGAAGTGAGGAGGGGAGAACACATAAATTACAGGGAAGAAAGCTTCAACTTAGAGAATTGAAATCGAGAGGGAGAGAGAGGCTAAAGAACATAACTGTGTTTTCTGTATACATATTTTTGATGTTCTGTTTTTATTTTGTAAATCACCAATAGCTGCCATGTTTCAATAGATTAACAGGGCACTGCCACGCGTTCGCTTTTCCGACTGGAAACCCAATATTATATCGTCTTTAATCTCTTAACGGAACAACTTGCGAATGAAAATTAACCCAAATGATCCCAAAATATTCTTAAAATTTTATAAATATCCCAAAATTAATAAAATAAACTTTTCATAATTTTTAAAGCATTTTTAAAATATAACTCGTACCCGCATTTAACAATTAACGATTCGAGCTTCACTTAAAACAAATTCAGAAAATCATGAAAATAGTCATAAAATATTAGAAATATCACGAAGTAAATAAAAACTTAGTTTTTAAAATTTTAAAACAATTTCTGAAACACAATGTTGTACCCGATTTTAACAATTAAACAAATCGACGCGCGGGTGAAATTAATCTCGAAAATTTCCAAAATAATTTTAAAATTCTCAGAATAATATGAACTTAATAAAATATATGTTTCATAATTTTTTAAATATTTCCATAATTAAATATGGATTTTACCATCAAACATACTCAGAAAATCACTTAAAAATAAATAATTAATGAAATATTGATTTCTCAATTTTATAAAGTCCTAAAAATAATTATTGTAATTATAAGACCATAAAAACAATTTTAGAGATATTCCAAATATTTATACAAATAAATTTGCATTAAATCCACTTTTAAAATTGAGAACAATTCAATACAACTCCAAAATTAATTACGCGAACAACCCGATACATTATAAATCACATCTAGATAATAAA
This sequence comes from Apium graveolens, assembly GCF_009905375.1. Classification (NCBI taxonomy): domain Eukaryota; kingdom Viridiplantae; phylum Streptophyta; class Magnoliopsida; order Apiales; family Apiaceae; genus Apium; species Apium graveolens. The sequence goes on from NC_133656.1 coordinate 170,866,375, forward strand.
CAAACAACACATAGCGGTCAAAACTAATACACATATTTTATTTAATAATTTCCATAATAATCACATATTTAAATAATTCAAAAATACACGAGTCGTTATATCCTCCCCCCCCCTTAAAAAGATTCTGTCCTCAGAATCTGGTTTAACTAAATAAGTGAGGATATTTGTCAAGCATATCTGACTCTAGTTTTTAAGTAAACTCTTCTACTCGAAGATTTCAAACGTACTTACTATAGATATACACTCATTTCCAATGACTTGCCTTTAATGATCAAGAATTTGGATCGATCACTATATGCAAAACAAACTTTGATAAGAGCCCATTGGCTCCTGATCAATCACTTGATTCGAATCAGATACTTATCGCCTTAACATTGACACGCTAAACACATTATATGTACGTACTGCTATAACGGTAATATCAATTTATGAACAACTTTATCTATATTTATCAATACCTCGAATGATTTACTAAATTTAGGACTTAACTTGTCCTTTCTACTCAACTTATTCAATCTCTTTCAAGATGACATTTTTACTAATACTAATGGTCCTATTTCTATATTCATACTCCCCCTCGATACAATTTCGCTTCTTTCTTTGTTTACTCTGAGCTTCTTCAATCATTATCGTTACGCCCTTGGTGTGCTGGATTAACTTAGAATTTAACAATTTTCTTTCTCCCACTTTATCTCGATAAAAATGGGGACCTATACTTGTGTTTACATAAAGCTTGGTAAAGTGGCATTCCAAAGCTGACATCGCTGATAAATGATCATTCTAGTGTTTCCTTAAAACTCAACCTGTCAATATATTTTACATTTTCTGAATCACTTTCGTACTTTTGACTTTCCGTTTCAAGATGATAGGCGGTGCTCAACTTGGCTTCTAAACATTTAAACATCTCTTACTTTTTTTTTCATCGGTTAAGGCTAAAAAGTAATCTCATATATTCATGTATTATCACTTTTAAGTATTTGAACGTCAGATTCCACTCTTTCCAATCCGTTTATTAACTCCTCGGGGGTCTTAATTACATCCAATCCTTTCTGTACGCATAAGGCATCTATTACCATACGGTTTTGCTGAGGTAGCTGTTAATGTATTAATTCAAAATCTTTTATTAATCATAGTCAAAATTTCATTCTTGAAGACTTAATGCATAGTTGCTTTCCTTCTGGTCCTTGGAGAAAAATTCTTGGGCATTCCACGCAGACTTTCTTATTCTTTGAGTAGCTGAGGATGTTATCAATAAATACAGTTTGCTTATCTAAGTACTCTTTATACACCATTATCTTTAATTCCTTATAGTTACCTAATACACTTGTTATTTCACATAATATCACCAAAGCTTGCAATGCTCTTAACTCACTTTAATTGTAATTTCTGATATGTTCTCAGGTCGGATCTTAAGTTAATCCTCGAGATATAACGTACTTCTTGAATTAGGTCTCGTAAGTAATCAATTCTTTATAAGGTTTCACTTCTCCTTATTCGTTGTTTTGTTAACCTCCCGATAATCAGTACATACTCTTAAACTTTCATTCATTTTTCTCCCTTAACATCACTGGTACACTTCACGATTCACTTCTTGTAAAACCACTTCCTGGGTTTGCCTTATCTACTAGGCCTCCGATATTTCTCCTTCATCCTTTGACATGTCGAACACTTCCAAGTATATTTTGAAATTCCCTTCTTATACCTGGTTATCACTATTTTTCTTTAAATTTCCATATATTTTGGCATCTCTTCAATAGATTAAATACTTTATACTGTGAATTTTCTACGGGATCTCATTTCTTAATCCTTCTACTTATAGTATCCAAGTGCTGGAAGAAAACCGGGGAGTATCGTGATCATATTCTGGGCGCATAAATTTCCTCTTACTAACTGTTAACACCGTGATCCATTATCTTCTCTTGACATCTTATCTTTCCCTTCGCAACTTCAACTGAAAGGTCATACTATCCATCCTTGTTCCTTTTGGATTATGAACTTTAGCTTTCCATTCCAACCTCCAGAATTCTATAGTTAATTCTTCTGGTACAGTCTCTATATTCGTTCTCTCCTTTTTGTTTATCGTTTGCCACTACATTCGATTTTCACCGTGAATACTTCAAACTCTTATGGTCTGTATAGATCTTACACATTTCTCCATACATATCAGGTTTTCCAATCTTTCAAAACAAATATTATTATTGTTAGTCCCAATTACGAATAGGATACTTCTGCTCATAAGGTTTCGGTTGTCTACGTGCGTATACAATAACTTTATTGTGCTGCATAAATACACATCCTACTCCCTTATGAGAAGCATCACTATAACTACCAAATCTCCTTGATACTTTCAAAATGATAAAGCAAGTGCTGTAACCATTCTTTCACTTAACTCCGTAAAACTTTCTTTACCCTTCTCTACTTCATATAAACTTCTTGCTTCTCCTGGTTAGCTTCGTCCAAGATATGGCAACTTCCAAAAAATATTTTCGATAGTAACCGGCCTATGATAACACTTCTTACTTTTGTTGGTGTTTCTGGTTTCTTTTCATTCATAGTTACTTTAATTTCTACTGAATCCCTTTTGATCTTTTCCACATTGACTATTTATGCAAAAAAAAAACTATACTTCATACAACTTCTTTCTTCTCTAACTTTCCAATCATCATTAAATGCTTTGCCTGGTCCTCCGTTGACTTTAAGTATCATAACTACAGCTTCTCCAGATATTCCTTAAAGATTCTGTCCATCACGTTCAAATATCACTGATATATTGGTTAATCCAAATGACCATACGAGAACAGTACTTGCTTCTAAAAATTTATCTTTGATACATCCATAGGTTTAATCTTTAATTGGTGAAATACCAAGTCTTAAATCAGTCTTATAAAAGTACTTTGCTTCCTTCGTTTGATCAAACAAATCATTGGGTCAAGGTAACAGATACTTGTTTTTAATAGTAGACTTGTTGAGCTTTCGCTAGTTGACGCATAATCTCCTACTTCCATCTTCTTATTAATAAATAATACTAGTGCACTTCATGGGATACACTGGGTTTAATTGCTTCTTCTTCTAACATCTCTTGCATCTGCTTTGCTAATTTCCTCATTTTAACTGATGCCATTTTGTGGAAGGCCTTGGTCACTGACTTTGTTTCAAGTGTTAAGTCAATCGCGAGCTTCATTTTCCTATCTGGAGAAAATCTTGGTAATTCATCTGGAATATATCTTGAGACTATAAAATCTTCAAATTCTGTTTACTCCTAACTTCTATCCATAATCACCATAGTGCTTACCTCTTGGTCACCGTAACCTCTTAGCTTAAGTCATTGTTAACGAATACTTTACCTTCTCTCATCTTCTGAACTTTACCACCTTTTCATTTGGCGTCTTCAGAACTATCTTTTCATCACGACGGTCTGTCTGGACATCACGCTTTAGTAGTCAATCAAATCCTCTTATCTTCCATGATATCAATTATGCACAACTTATTGCCAGGAATCTCAATTTCACCATTGGTACTCACTTATTTAACAACTACACATTCTTGACTTGCTAGTCCTTTAATCACAATCTTATCAATTCAACAGGGTAATTCATCTTATCAACAAAACTTTGAGAGATAATCAATTAAGTTTCTCTCACATCTTTTAATACTTTAACACATAAGGTATTCACCTTAATTATCTACGTCATCACAGTTTCTCGTTCTTGGAGATGTATTCCTCATCGGAGTAGATTCCCTTGACTCTTAGTGCATCTCTGACTGGGCTAGTGATTTGCAATTTTTTTGTCATATGCCTTTGTTTGCTTTCCATGCGTAAAATGTAGATGGAACTTCATCCACTTAATTCAGAATACGTTGATTTCTGTTTGAAAACTTCTTGCAAAGAGCGACAATACAACGAAACGACTAGAATGATTCAAAGTCCAACAAAAATAGAGTTGAAAAGAAAGGAGAAACAGGGATTTGAATATGAAGGAGACAACCACATTGGTACTTAAGATGGCCAGTCTTTCATACCATATGGCATACAACACATGATTAGGTGGCGTCCCACCCGACTCTTCGTCATTCTGACAAAGTGTCTCATCATAACACTGCTTGTCCCAATCAGAAAGCAAAACTTGAGGGAAGCAAATAAGTTTGAAAGGAATGGAATATCCTCCTTTTTGATGTCATAGAAAAGAGTTTATTTGAGAAAAGAAGTTCATACATTTTTAGGAATTGAGAAGGAATATACGCTGTAAGATTGAAAACTAGAACGATACCATTGGTCACCATCCATATTTCACTTGTATTCATCTCCCGAGCTTGTTCGATCATATCCCAATTGTGTCATATAACAACTTTAGAAAGTACGCTGAAATGCCTTCGCAAATTAAGCATTATGGTAGATTCCTACTTGTCACATCTTGCGTCTTTAATATCGCACCCACACGGATAATACTTTAACAATTCGATCATAATGGCGTTCCTATTAGGTAACTTCGAGATTCCTCTTTTAATTTAGAATAACCACGTACCATTCGACATAACGATCCTTTTGTTAATAATATTCTGTTTTTTTTAGAGAGGTCTGGAAATCTTTCCAATCTTCTGCGATCACGCTCCGGCTTCTGTTAAATCAATGAATTCTTCAAACTCTGATAGTCCTAGTAATTGAATGTATAGTTACTCCGTACGCTGAATCTGTTGTAAATTTTATCAAACAATACTTGCACTTTACTGTTAGGAATAATCAACTTCTTCATAATCATAAGTTACTTCATTCTCGAAATTAGCAATACTAAGTCAGAAGTAAGTATCCTTCCAGGCAATCCAGGTTTTTAACAAACAAGAAACTCAAGTAGTAACTTGACAACCAAGGTTTAAAACTTATTTTATTCAAAAAGGCTTTTGGAAATTTTGTAAGGAAAATCTTCTTCGAAAACTTGTTAAAATTTTTGAAAATCAGAAATCTAGTTGTCCTTACGATATGAGTTGGTTGTTGTCCTTCCGACCTATAACAAGGTACCAATTTTAAAGAAACAATCACATAAAGGTCCGTTCACTTCGATCTACCTTTTCTCCTTTATCGAGTCCACTTACCTTCCTTAATTGACGAAACTTCAATTGTTGTCGCACATTATCTTATTCGTAGCTTCACATCAAGGCTCCCATACATTATCGTTACAGTAGTTAAGTAGAACAGGCTATCCAATAGTCAACAAGTCTATTTCATAGAACAAAGTTTGCCCATATCACATCACATCACTACTTTACATATCGCATTTATCATAGCACCATCATTTAATTTCACCAAAAATTCCAGATTTACACCTTTCTCTCTAACTCTTTCAAAATTCAGCTAATCCATCCCATAATTATTCACGGGTGGCTTAGTCACTAATGGCTTCTTTTAACCCGATAACAGCTATCCTCTGAAACACTTAAATCTTCTCTCTAAACTTCTTCTCACCTTTATTTATATCTCAAGCGCTCACTATTTACTGTAACTCTCGAATCCATCCTCGTAGGTACAGTCGCTTCATAGAACAAGTTCTAAACTGGTGGTATAGAACAGGATGTAGGGTAAACTAAAGAGATATACTCACAGCCGAATGTCCGGTGAAACAAGAATAAACAGATGGAGGTTCTTAAATAGGTAATCTCATATCAAGAGGTGGAAAAGTAGCGTAGAATAGCTTGAAGAAGTGCAACTGTTATAAAAAGAAGGTAGTGCCATTAATACTGGTGGAGGAACAATGTGCAAATCAAATCTGAGAGAAGATGACGATCCTCGAACGGAAAGCTCCAAACGATCAAATGACATCGGGAAATTAGGATCTGCCATTGCCGTTGTCTGGAAATCACGTCGCAAGCTGAAAATCCTGAATCGCAATACGAACTGTGCCAGAGACCTACTATACCATCGCACTCAACCTCACAACGTCTTATCTTTCTATTTCCTATTCCTAATCCTAACCCTCTACCCAATCCCGACAATCTAGGCTTTTTTCAGTGACTTATAACCTGTAGCTCTGATACCAACCTGTGGCGCCCTCCAAACCTGGGTCAGAAGTTTGGGGTCCACAACACATACAAAATATATAATTCTGTAAAAGAGATATTATTTATAATGACCATGCTTCACAAAACCACGGATCGCAACAGGTTAAAGTATGAAAACAAGCCACAACCTTAACTTTTATTACAACGTACCAAATTTCCCTTTAATTTAACTTACAACTGATAATAAAAGTATTCTTACAATTTTACTATCTCACTACCGCCACAAGTTTCTGCTAGCTCGATCCAACTCAATCTGGAATCCTAGCTTGTACATTGAACTGGGAAACATCGCTATCAACCGTATCCCTTTTAACTGTAGAATACATAAAAAAAAATTCGCAAGAGTGAGCTAACTAGCTCAGCAAGTCATAATAACGATAACTGAGGTTAAACAATGATCAAGTGAAATGATTCAGATGAATCAAGTTTCTTTTTAACTAATCATTAGAATTGGATATTCATTTTTAAGTTTTAAAACCAAGGTTAGGCTGCTGATCAGTCACGCACTAACCCCGAGCAAAGCACACAGCACTGATCTAATTACTGGATCCAAGGCACACATTGGCCTAATTCAACCACGAATCTGGTCTGACCACGAATTTGGTCCACATAAAGAAAACTATCCAATTCTAAAACAATTCAATATAATAAACAATGTATTTCAATAAGCAAGATCATAATTAACATTGATAAAGCATTTGCACAAAAGCGTAATGCGATTTATGAGTATCATCAGGGTATATCAAGGTATGTATAGGAAACGGTTTTCAGCCTGCAAAAGGATCAGGTATTAGACAAATAATGGTTTTTCAAGGTATAGTTCTTTGATGTTTTAAAGAACGGTTGGAGTATAAAAGTTTATGTTGTTTTCGAACAATTTTGTTTCAGTGTTTGGTGTTTGGTAGTTATACATTTAGGAAGTGGTATTATAGTTGTGTGATTTGGTATCTAAGGATCAACAAAGGATGGTTTACAAGGAATAAGGCTTACGACTCAAGATCAAGAAAATCAGGGTTCAAGGTTTGATAGTTTAAAGTACTTGCAATATAAAACAGGAGTTATTTTGAATAATAGCGACATGTTATGAAACAGTTTGAAAACATTGGTAATATATCTTGAAGAAAAGTTCAGAAATACTTGCCTTACAAGGCTTTATAACTATTACTGATCAATTCTGGACCAACTCTGCCGCTTAGGCTTTTATGTCCAACCACTATATCACTCTAGATTCGACCTCAATACTTAAATCCCTTGATTGGGATCTTACTGAGCTTTTCGATTCACCACCAACTATCTTTCGTCCAATTCCAATTCTCGGGCATTCCGACTAAAACCTACAAGGTCAAAACATCCTAACTTAGACATTCGATTATGCTTGACATATCCTCGCTAACAATCTACCCAAACGTTAACAAAATCTGACTCGTAACATACTTCATATAATAATACACGTATCACTTAGGGTTCACGTTCTCGAAAATTGGTTCAGTGTTCATTTTCGGAAAATATCTATACTCTTTATTTTACGAAATTAAGGTTATCGATTTAGAAAAATATTTCATCACGTCATACAATCAAGTTTCGTATAAAACACGCACATATATATATATAGTTTCTCGACGTCCCGATATTCATCGGATACGTTTCTGTATTTACATAATTCAGTTTCCTGGAAATCGGGCAGCGTCTCCTTTGTTTATCGGACTACCCGTCGAAACATAAGTCGACGTCAATTCAATAACAACAATCCAATTCGCAACAACCACAATCCCAACCATCTGTTCAATCCAACAATCAATCCAATCACAATTCGTTAACTAAATTACGTACTCGACTTTAATGTAAAAAATCAAATTCTTGTTTCTAAGATAATTTTACGAATTAATTTATTTATTTTAAAATATTAGGACTCAGATATTCATCATCATCGTCCACCGTCGGCTCGCCGAGGCTCATCGCTGACGGCAGTAAAATTCACGGGTTTCCGTTTATGACGGACATCCTACGCGAATCCCACCGATTAAACTAGTATTCTATTTTTGCATAATAAAAAAATATATATATTTTAATTTCACGAAACCGATCAATTAATCTCCTGCAGAAATAATAAATTAATAAAATTAATTCCAAAATATTCGAACCACACACATCCAACAGCAACAACACAACACAGTCCACACGCGCCTACGCGCTGCACACACGCGCCACCAGGCGCTACACAGACACTGAAATGCACACACCCACACAACACAATTAAACACATACACATATACATATAAGTATATATATATATATATGCAAACAAATCGCCACAGGCACAACCAGAAGCCACAGCCGAAATCATTACCGGAAATAAACAACCAGAACGAGGCGGAGTCACGGCGGCGGTGCCAGAAACCGCAGCAAGAACGGAAACTAGGAAAGGAAATGGAAGAAACGGGAAAACGAAGTGAGGAGGGGAGAACACAGAAATTACAGGGAAGAAAGCTTCAACTTAGAGAATTGAAATCGAGAGGGAGAGAGAGGCTAAAGAACATAACTGTGTTTTCTGTATACATATTTTTGATGTTCTGTTTTTATTTTGTAAATCACCAATAGCTGCCACGTTTCAATAGATTAACAGGGCACTGCCACGCGTCCGCTTTTCCGACTGGAAACCCAATATTATATCGTCTTTAATCTCTTAACGGAACAACTTGCGAATGAAAATTAACCCAAATGATCCCAAAATATTCTTAAAATTTTATAAATATCCCGAAATTAATAAAATAAACTTTTCATAATTTTTAAAGCATTTTTAAAATATAACTCGCACCCGTATTTAACAATTAACGATTCGAGCTGCACTTAAAACAAATTCAGAAAATCATGAAAATAGTCGTAAAATATTAGAAATATCACGAAGTAAATAAAAACTTAGTTTTTAAAATTTTAAAACAATTTCTGAAACGCAATGTTGTACCCGATTTTAACAATTAAACGAATCGACGCGCGGGTAAAATTAATCCCGAAAATTTCCAAAATAATTTTAAAATTCTCATAATAATATGAACTTAATAAAATATAAGTTTTATAATTTTTTAAATATTTCCATAATTAAATATGGATTTTACCATTAAACATACTCAGAAAATCACTTAAAAATAAATAATTAATGAAATATTGATTTCTCAATTTTATAAAGTCCTAAAAATAATTATTGTAATTATAAGACCATAAAAACAATTTTAGAGATATTCCAAATATTTATACAAATAAATTTGCATTAAATCCACTTTTAAAATTGAGAACAATTCAATACAACTCCAAAATTAATCACGCGAACAACCCGATACATCATAAATCACATCTAGATAATAAACAAACAACACATAGCGGTCAAAACCAATACACATATTTTATTTAATAATTTCCATAATAATCACATATTTAAATAATTCAAAAATACACGAGTCGTTATAGTATATGTTCTTTGACCTCTTTTTAATGTCTCTTAACTTATACTCAAGTTCAAACATGATAGAGTTACTAAAATTAAAGTACTTGTCACTTAAAAGCCTGTAAAGCATATTAACCATAGAGTAAGTAACTGCATCAAAATTGCTAATATTTCCTGAAAATACTTTTATAAAAGAGTCATAAATAAAGCTCCAATATTTTCTAAGGCCCATTCTCCTAACTTCACCTAGTTTGGAAGGACTGAGAGAATAACCCATAGACACAAACATGGTGCTCACATCTGTGTCTGTGTGTGGAACATTTATGTTATTTTCAGTCAAGTGAAAGCATGCTTGTATTTCATCACTATTAATGCAGTAATTATTACCTTTGAGAGAAAAGGCAATGGTCGTATAGTTTGCAATTTCGAATGAAGTCCATAATCTTGTGATAGTCCTCAGAAGCAGCAATATCTTTGTTCACCAGTGCTATGAAGTTGTTCTTTTCATAAATAAATCCAGATTGAGACATAATTTTGACTACAGGTGCCATTGTTGTGATTGAAAGCAGTTACATAGAAAAGGGTTTTTATTTTGGAGACAAAGATAGTAAAAATTGCTTTGAGAAAGATAAAATTAAAATGAAAAGTGAAAGAGGGGTTTTATACTTTCTCATAAATAAACAAGTAAAAAGTACAATAAAGTACCCAATAAAAATTTCCCAAAATAGCTGTTTAAAAATGAAATAAACTGTAGGAATTCTAGAGTTATCCATCGACATATACTTACATACTGTAAGTAAATTCGACAGATAATGAATAGAATTAACAACTATGATTAAAGCAATTCAACAGTGATAAATTAAACATATATCCGTCGAGATATAAAGTACCCAAAAATATATTTGATTTTTAACAGATAATGAAATTCAATGGATATTCACATTCAACTGATAATGAACATCCATCGAGATGTAAATTTGACTTAGCCAAAATTTCATCTTTTTAGGAAAAATCAAATTTGTTTTTGGCTGCATTACAAATTGCTTAGACATCAGCAATTTAAGAATAATTAAGCATACCTAACTCACTTACCAACCTAGTGAAAGTTGACTCATCAAGTGGCTTGGTAAAGATGTCTGCAAGTTATTGCTCACTTGGAACAAAATAAAGTTCCAAAGTACCATTCATGATATGTTCTCGAATGAAATGGTACTTAATGTCAATGTGCTTTGTCCTTAAATGCTGCACATGATTTTCAGTAATGGCAATGGCACTTGTGTTGTCATAAAAAATTGAAATCTTGTCCACATGAAGACCATAATCCAATAATTGGTTTTTCATCCATAGAATCTATGCACAACAACTACCAGCAGCAATGTATTCAGCCTCATCTGTAGAAGTAGAAACTAAATTTTATTTCTTAGTAAACCAGGACACTAGCTTGTTTCCTAGAAATTGACAAGTTCATGTTGTACTTTTTCTGTCTATTTTTTCTGTCTATTTTACAACCTACATAATCTGCATCTGAATAACCAATTAGATCAAAACCATAATCTTCAGGATACCAAATGCCAAGTTTTGGTATTCCTTTGAGATATCTGAAAATTCTCTTAATAGCTACTAAATGGGACTCTAGGATCAGCTTGAAATCTAGCACAAAGACAAGTAGCAAACATTATATCTGGCCCACTGCCTGTTAAATATAAAAGTGAACCAACCATGCCTTTATAACTTGAAATATCCACAGACTTTTCAGTAGTGTTCAATTCAAGTTTAGTGGTAGTGGCCATGGGAGTTTTTGCAGATGTGCAATCCATTAAGTCAAACTTCTTTAAAAGATCATAATTATATTTGGTTTGACTTATGAATATTCCATCACTAACTTGCTTAACTTGTAAACCAAGAAAGTAAGTTATTTCTCCCATCATGCTCATTTCATATATACTTTGCATCAATTTGGCAAACTTTTTGCAAAGTTTCTCATATGTAGAGCCAAATATAATATCATCTACATAAATTTGAACAAGTATACTAGAGCCATTTACATTTCTAAAGAAAAGAGTTTTGTCAACAGTACCTCTTATGAAATGATTTTCTAAAAGAAACTTTGACAAAGTGTCATACCAGGCTCTGGGTGCTTGCTTCAATCCATAAAGTGCTTTCAAAAGATAGTAGACATAATCTGGAAAGTTGGGGTCTTCAAAACCAGAAGGCTGACTAACATATACTTCCTCCTCCAAATCTCCATTCAGAAATCCACTCTTAACATCCATTTGATAGACCTTGAAATTTGCATGGGCTGCATAGGCTAGAAATGATCACTACACCATATATGACCTCTAGCAACACCCAAAAAAAGTATAAAAATGGCCAAAAAGTGTTACCTAAAGCAAAAAATTGGGCTATGGTTATACTTTTTGAAAATTTGGTGGTGTTGGATTTGCTCGTGCTACAATAGGGGTCTATTGTAATAATTTTTGAACTTTTGGTAACATCGTTGTAAATGTAACCATAGACCCCATATGGTTACACTTTCAGTATCTATAATAACGACATACAGGTGTAACCACAGTTCTATTGCAACACCAATAAACCTTTTATAACACCAAAAAACGTGTTGTAATAAACTCTTTTGCAACATCATTTTTGCTATTGTAACACAATATTGTAAAATAATTAAATTCTTTTGGTTACATGTTTATAACTTATTGTAACACTTTTTTAATCAACACTCTTATATCTACTGTAACACCATTTATTTATCGTAACAATATTTACAGTTTTTGCCAACATAAAAATATCAATTGATTATATTTGTTAATTTTTGAATTATAATAAAATTTAAATCAACTTGCAACATTAAAACTTGAATACATATTAATTGAACTTCAGAGCTATTATCAAAAGTACGCGTTCATCCACCAAATACAAAGTTCCCAAGCAAACCAAAATAACCACACTTCTAAATTACATCCAAAAGCTATATGTACCGGTTCAAACCAACTTCAGACAGTGTTTTCACAGCGTTAGAGCAGACGTCCAATATTTTGTTGTGTCTCTGCATCTTTGTAGGGACTGGAACCACTATAACTTGGATAAATTCCACTTTAGGTGGAAAAACAAGTCCTTTGTCAACTCCATGAACCATAACCATCACCCAATCTACAAAATAATAGTACAAAGGAATTTAAAGACCATGTAAATATATAGTGAAATAATAACTTGACCAAGCTAATAAAAAGATATAGAAAATTATTGTTCTTTTGGAGATTCCCCATGAGTTCTGCCACACCAGACAGTTCTATGGCTTCAAGTCTTGTAACAGGAGCAAAGTTATCATCAAAATCTATTCCTTCTTGTTGACAATAGCCCTTAGCAACCGGTCTAGCTTTATTCCTGACTACTATGTCATTTTCATCCATCTTATTTATAAATACCCATTTGGTGTCAATAGGATTCTTGCCTTTAGGTTTAGGTACAAGCTTCTATACTTTATTCCTTTCAAATTGGTTTAGCTCTTCCTGCATAGCTAAAACCCAATCAGGATCCAAAAAATCTTATTCCACCTTTTTAGGCTCTTTATGACACAAAAAGCTGTTTTATAGACATTCTTCTTGAGTTGCTTTCTTTGTTTGCACTCTTGAAGATGCATCATCAATAATTAGTTCAAATGGGTGACCTCTAGTCCATTTCCTTTATTGTGGTAGATTAGTTCCAAATGAAGAGGCCTCATTGTTGTTTTAATGATTGAATGAGTTTTGATTAGAAGAAACTCCCCCTGAGTTTATGGATCTTTGATTTAAAGTTAGGATCTTTTCTCTGTGTAATCTAAAATGACTTTCAACTTCTATTGATGGCTCAATGAATGTTAACTTTTGTCTTTCAACTAATGGTGCAGTATGTATGTCAACTGATGATGCACCATTTCTTTCAACGGATGCTGCACTATGTCTTTCGACGGATGAAGAATTATGTGCTTCATTTGTTGCGGACTTATCTATATTATTCTTAGAGATTATTTCTTGAACACTTTCATCATCACTATCATCACAGCTCATCTCAACATTGTCAAATTTGAGGCTTTCGTGGAAACCTTCATCTTGCAGTCCTTCAATCTTCTTATCATCAAACACAACATGTACATATTCCATAAAAATGTTGGTTCTAAGATTGTAGACTCTATATGCTTTTCCCATAATATATCCAACAAATATACCTTCATCAGCTTTGGCATCAAACTTCCCATTTTGCTCAATTTGATTCCTTAGAATATATCAGTTGCAGCCAAAGACATGAAGAAAGTTTAGTGTTGGCTTCCTACTCTTGAATAATTGATAAGGAGTCATGCATTTTTCTTGATTGACCAAAGAAATATTCTGAGTGTAGCATGCAGTGTTTACAGCTTCTGCCCAAAAGTAAGTTGGTGACTTTGATTCTTATAGCATTGTCCTCGCAGCTTCAATAAGAGATCTATTATTTCTTTCCACCACTCCATTTTGTTGTGGCGTCCTTGCTCTTGAAAACTCATGCACGATCCCATTCTCTTCATTAAACAACCTTATTACAGAATTCTTGAACTCAGTTCCATTATAACTCCTGATTCTTCTTACTTTGAGATCAGGATGATTATTGACTTGTCTTATGTGATTGATGATGATTTCACTAGCTTCATCTTTGAATTTGAGAAAATATGTCCAAGAGAATTTTGAGAAATCATCCAAAATTACTAGGCAATATCTTTTCTTTGAGATTGAAAATACATTGACTGGTCCAAATAAGTCCATGTGCAAGAGTTGCAGTGGTTCTTCAATTGTAGATTCAAGCTTCTTTTTTAATGATGCCTTGATCTGTTTTCCTTTCTAGTAAGCATCACACAGTCTATGTTTTGAGAACTCAATGTGAGGAATGCCTCTTACAAGATCTTTCCTGACTAATTCATTCATAGTCTTAAAGTTTAGATGAGATAATTTCTTGTGCCACAACCAACTTTCATCTTAAATTACTTTGCTGAAAAGACAAGTAATAGAATTTGCACTTGATGAGTTGAAGTCAGCTAGATACACATTTTCTTTTCTCACTCCAGTGAGAACCACTTTGTTGTTCTTTTTGTTTGTAACAACACAGGCTTCATAATTGAATGGTACTGAGTTTCCCTTATCACATAGCTGGCTGACACTAAAAAGATTGTGTTTGAGTCCATCCACTAAAGCAACTTCTTCAATGATGATATTGTCTTTAAAAATCAAGCCATATCCCACAATATATCCTTTGTTGTCATCTCCAAAAGTAATACTTGGGCCAGCTCTCTCCTTAAAATCAGTGAGCAGGGTGGAATCTCCAGTCATGTGCCTTGATCAATCACTATCCAGATACCAAAGATTCCTTATATTTCCATGCACACATCAATATTAAATCAAGTTGATTTTGGTACCTAAGTTTCCTTGGGTCCTGCCTTGTTAGCCTTCATTTTAGGTTTCTTAGGCCTGTCCTCATTTGACTTAGGTGATTGAGATTCAACCTTTGTCATTAGAGTAGGGATTTGAAAACCATTCATAATTGCAGAATTATCATGCACATGTTGGTTAACATGAAACGACATATTATGCGCAAACATGTTATTCTAGTATGGCATGCTAAATCGCATTTGAGGCATACTGAATGTAGCATAGTAAGGATTTTGTGCAAATGGCATATTAGCAAATTGTGCATTCAAATTTTGTGCAGGCATAACAGTCATAGGAATTGTGGGCATGTTGGGAGGTGTAGACATGGGTGCAGGCATAGCAAATTTGCAATTAACAGACAAATGATTAACAATACCACACTTAACACTGATTTTTCTAGGTGCATATTTATCAGGTGTGTAGTTGTTATGTTTGTTAATTCTTACTTTCTCATTCCTGTTATTTTTCCTTTTAGAGTCTGCCTTGACCTCAATTTTCTTCAATCTGTCATTCAGTTGCTTTATTGACAAATGCCCCCACATTAACTCTTTTGTTCTCCTTGAGTTGACTTGATTCTCCTGTAACAAAGTTCTTGGAAACTGATCCATATTTCTCATCGAGTTTAGATAACTTGGCTTTGCTAATTGGTTTTCTTTCATTCGACAGATGTGGTTCTTTGTCTTTCGATGAATAATTCTTTTTATCTTTCGACGGATAATCTTCATTATCCGTTGAATTCACATCCGTTTAAAATACTTCTACCAAACCAGGATCCAGTTTCTCCTTGCTCTTTTTCCAGGTGTCTTCACAGAATGATTTTATACCTTGAACTTTAGCAATCTGGGTATGTACATCTCTTGATGACTTCCTAGACTTGATTATCTCTTGCTCTCGTTCAAGATGCTTTCTTAAAATCTCCTCTTTCTTTAAGGATTCAGTCAGTTCCTCTTTAGCAATTCTAGTCTCTATCTTCAGCTTCTCAAACTCAATAAATTGAGTTTCTAACACAGTGTTTCTCTCACTTAAAAACAAATTATTTTCCTTAATTTTTGTGTTTTCTTTATTAAGTGATTTAAGTGTAACACGCAAGTGATATAATTCTGTTGACATGTCATTTATAGCATCATTACACTCATCTTTAGATAGATGTTCTAGTTTAGTGGTGATTACTTGATTGCTTGAAGCACTGACTTCTTCTTCATCTGATTTTGCCATTACAGCTAGATTAACATAGATTGTTTCATCTTCATCTACCCCATCAGCTGCCCAGTCATTTTCTTGAGTTAGGAAAGCCCTTTCCTTTTGTTTGAGTAGTTCAAAATACTTCTTTTTGTAATCCACAGGCTCAAACTTCTTTTTCTCAGAATCAGGATTTCTGCATTCACTTGCAAAATGACCACTCAAGCCACATTTGAAACACTTGAATTTGGATTTATCCACCATGTTTCTATTTGACTTGGCTGCTCTAGAATTTTTTTTGAATTTGACCTTGGCAAACCTTCTTGATAGAAAAGCTACATGTTCATGCTCAGCTACTAGCTCTTTTCCTTTGCCTTCACAAACCCTAGAGTTTTGTGCAGATTCCACAGCTTCAACCTTCATCTCTTTCACTCTCTCTTGTTCAGCTACCAATTCTATAGATCCTCCATTTTTCCTTCCTCTATTTGCTCATCTTGTTCTAACTCAAACTCTAGAATGTCATACAATATTTCCAAAGTTTAGTCTTGAGAATTTCTAAGAGAGACAGTCATAGGCTTCCATTCTTTTGGTAGAGATCTAAGGAATTTCAGGTTTGAATCTTTTATCTGATAGACTCTTCCATGCAGCTTCAGTGCATTTAGTAGCTTTTGAAATCTACTAAAAATGTCACTCAAGGATTCACTGTCTTTATAATGAAAGTGTTCATACTGCTGGATTAGAAGTTGCATCTTGTTTTCCTTCACTTGTTCAGTTCAATCACATATGATTTGAATTGTATCCCAAATATCCTTATTAGTTTTACAGTTGATAACATTTTCAAACATGTCACTATCAAGACCATTAAACAGAATGTTCATAGCCTTTTTATCTTTGTGCACTTGTTCAATGTCTTTATCTGTCCATTCATATTGTGGCTTTGGAATACTTTGCTCATTGCCTACAGCTCCATCAGCATCTCTAGCAGCTCTTTGAGGAAAATGAGGGCCTTTCTCAATGCAATCAACATACCTTTCATCTTGAGAGAGCAGATGCAACTGCATTTTCCCCTTCCAGTGGTGATAGTTGTCTTTATCCAATAAAAGGGATCTTCACTCCAACATCCGTCCTGCTCATGTTGTTAGTTGTTTTGATCTTTAAACTCTTAGTTTGTAACACCCCCAAATCCGGGGTCGGGGATCCGGGTTGTCACGAGTTCCATTTCCCTTAATAACACTTAATCTTAATAAATAACCAACTACTGCATACTGTGACCCCACAATATACACACACACACCACAAGTTATAGTCTCAGAGATGCATACCAAAAATAACACAAGTCATTTTATTCCACAATTATAAGTCATTACACCTCAAAAGGGTTTCTGAATAAATTTACAGATTCTTTGCCATTATTACAATTCATAAATATACATAAGTCCGGTACATCAAAAGTTAAAAGCCTAGCCTATTGGTAGTTCCTACCTCAGCTACAACGGCATCAACACCTACAGGAAACTGCGGAACATTTGCTATCCGCTCGCGAATTGGGAGCTTGGTCATGTTCATCTTGTCTAGCTGTTGTTGTGTGATGAAAGAATAAAGCAAGGGTGAGCAACAAGCCCACCAAAATAACATGTATAATAATTAACAATATATGAGCATTCTCATAGTACTCATGAAAGTCTTGGTCAAGCAAAAATGAACCGAGTTTGATATCTTAACGCGACCAAGTCACAAAATAATCAGTATATATGTATATATACTTTTCAAAATCTTTGAAATTCTCTGACATGTGTAATATACACAGAGTTCCAGTTTATAACTGTATGAAAATATCGTTACAAGGTGATCTCATATAACTAATCTTGTCTCAACATTTTTCTGAAAATCTTTGTCATGCATAAGATAATCATTAACTAGATATAAGTTGGAAAGATGAAGTTTTAAGATACTCCAATATACTTATATCTTTTCCGAATACTACTCGAACTACCACCGTTCAAGCTATAATCAGTTTCAAAAGTTCATCACATAGATGAGACTACAAGATAAGACTTGAATATATTCAATCTTTGAAATATCATTCAAAAGAAATGAAGTTACGAGATACTTCATTAATCCCGATATATATACCTATATATATATATACATTTCATACACTCTTCTGCTATGGAAGTATAGGCAGAGTTGTCATTCCCAAGAATTTTGGAAGAAGAAACTTTGGCATAAACCTGATATCTTGCTAATCAGGCAAAGATACCAATTAAGTCACCTTTTCTACTAGTAGATGGATGAATTCCCCACTAGGCATCACCCTGGCCACATTAGGACCTATGCTGGACTGCCACTCAGCCACTTACGCATTGATGGACTCCCACTGAGCCACTTACACTTTTATGGACCCCCACTGAGCCCATGTTGCTTATGCCGACGAATTTCGATTGGGCTTACTTCCCAAATGTTGGGCAAGTAATCAAACTCTTTTATCAAGTTAGCAACTTCGTTGCTCCAAAAATACACCATGGAGCTGGATCCCTTAGGTTTTGAGCGAGTATTTAAATCCCCTTCGAAAGGAAGATCTTAAATCTGAAAATGAGTTTTGGGATCCGCTCTAACCTTTAAAATCATTGTGAAGACTCGAAAACATTTTAAAGAATGTTTAGAGTAATGATGATTTAATAAAATAAATCATTCCCGATATGTTAGAAAATATCTGAATATTATTATTTAAATAATATTCCCATAAGGATAATCTTTATAAAAATAATTGAAGTAGAAGTTTTAAAACTCATACTTGAAATGAATAATAAATAACAAAAGATATACTTATACGAAAGTATGATCTTTATTTGAATAATCGAAAATAAGTTTGATTATTATTTAAAACTATCGAATATACCTTATCCAATTAATAGTTATAGAAAACTATATATATATATAAATATATATTATACTCGGGAACATCGACTCCCGGTTTAGAAAAATATTCACCTCCGGGTCCCCTATACTAAGGGTATACACAACTACTACTTATCTCTAGCATAGGTATTATGCAGTTTATAAGCATTTGAATTGATAATAAAATATCAAGATTTCACAATATGCATATATATACCATATCAACATGATCTAATATATCGCAAGATTTGCTAATAACAACCATGCACTTATCTCAAGATAATGCGTCAATATATTACATCACAACAACAGTATAACGGGTTATAAAACTTGCCTGAGCATTCCGGGGTAGACTTAAGCTTAGAGTGGGTCCGGTAACCTATGAACAAGAACATAAACCGGAATTAGACCACGGTCGCTTAAGAAACTAGTCAAAACTCACTCAGATCCTAACAGTCGCTTATGGTCGCTTATATGCTTAACGATTTGCATTAATCGCTCACGTACCCTCGGCTCTAATAATTTTAATAAATTAACCGTTACGAATTTTAAGGTGAATCTTTCGCGAGTACTTTACTAACTGCCTTATTCACTTGACATAATTCTCTTGTGTTTCAATTAATCATTTAAGGGTCTCAATTATGGTCTCAAAGTTACTCGAGGTTTCGGGGTTCGCTCGCGAAACGCCGTTACTTAAAATGGTTGTTTCTCATCGCTCGTAACTCAGATTTAGGCGAACGACATATCAAAATGAAGCTCGTAACATGAACTATCTAAAGTAAGGTCAGAATATTACAGTGATTTTTTGTCCTGAACACTAAGTACAAGCAGTTGAATGAAAACGGGCATTACGACGGCTATGTTTACGAGATTCCCAAAATAATTACCATTCTAAATCCTCATCAATTCACTCACAACCACCAACACAACAATATTCAACCATCATAATACAAACTCAGTCCCCAACTCCAAGTTTTACCAATTTATCCAGCCAATCAAAGACCCAATATTCAAAACCAATACAAATCCACCAAAATTACTTATAATCAAAGATTAAGCCTTAATACTAACAATGCTTCAATAAAACTTAATGGAATCATAAAATCAAAGCTAGGGTTTGAATTTTATACCTTCCTTAGATCCTTAAACCACTTACAAGAGATTGTAATCCTTAATAGATCCTTGATCTATGTTTATCATGTTCAAACTTGCAAAGGAGTTCAAGAAATGAGTTAGAACTTTTGGAGTTACAATTAGTCCAATTTAAAGAACTATAAATATGAGGGTCTTATCATGATTATTTGGACTATACTTGTGAACAAGAGTTGTAGGCCATCTCAATACCTTTCCAACGAGTTATAGAACACAACATTTGAGTAAGTATTGAAGGAGATATGGCAGTTTGAAGTTGCTGGTATTATTTTGGCCGAAAGCAAAATAAAGAAATGGAGAAAATGGAAAAGCTTCTTTGATTGTGTCTTGATGATATGTGGTGTTTAAGGCTTGGTTACTTAGAATTTACCATGGTAAATAATGCTTGGCTAATAATCATCCAACAAAACAAATCTACTTGTCATGCTTATGTCATCTTCCTTATATCATCCATTTGCCCCATGTCTTTGTCTTATGGTTTGATGATGTTATAATACCTTGGATTCTTGTACAAACTTGTCTCTTGGTTGCGTATTTGTTTTACAGTTCGCTTAACTTTCGTTCTCGTTATCCGTTTGAGGGATCATATCCGGGATCTCATTATTTGAGCTTCTCTAAATCTTTCCTAATATTTTATAATCCTTTAATGATCCTCTCTTATAATCCTTAATAAAAAATCCTTTTAATTATATTACCTTATACTCAATTCTTCCGGTATCTGGTGGATTTTCGGGAAAAATCAAAGTGTCCGGATTCGAATTCAAACGACCTTTACATACACTCATTTACTTTATGGAATACTAATACGATCTTAAAATTTCCATAACAGTACTCCTATATAGCGTGGTCTGATAATTTTCCTGAATTTAGCATAGTCAGCAAAAATTACTATTCATCAGGGTTTCAAAAAATTCCAAAAATTGGGGTTATTAAATAGTATATCAAAGAGCTTGCTCTGATACCAATTGTTATTCCCAGACAATCTAACTACAGAATTACAGAAGGGGGGTTGAATGGAATTCTGGTTTCTTTTCGATTTTAAAACTTCTTACAAATAAAAATATAACAATGTTTGAATAAAATAAATGCGGATAAGAAATATTCAAGTATTCAAACACAAATTAAATAAACAAGGATGTTTAAAACTTTCTGGTGGATTGTTATTTCAACCAGATATATATATAAATGTAGAAGATCTCTGTGATGCAAAAGCACACAGCTGCTTACAAGAGTTTTTACAAACTAAAACTTGAGAGTTCTTAAAAGATACAGCTTACGAATGCTCTCTTGTTCTTGCTTGTTTTGACTGTGTCTCTTGATAATTAACTTTATGCTACGCTTGGTTTTATATATCACCAAGTTACATGTATAGAAAGAAAAAATATAAATCTATTAACTATGTTTAACCACATGTTTCTATATTTCTCTGTCCAATACAATCCAGATGGATATGGCATCTTTGAGCATCCCTGTTTTGCATGGAAATGGAAATTCTTCTTGATCTTCATAATCCTGATTACAGGCTGCCACATTCCTTTTGTCTACAATCAACCATGTGACTGTCAAATCACTATCAACTCCTATTTGAATTAGTTATCCGTCGAGACTCTGTTGATTATCCGTCGAGACTCTTTTGGATCATCCGTTGATTGAAACTTGGGTCATCCGTTGAAGCCTTGTAGAAACATCCATTGAAAGTATTTCCATAGCAGTTGACTCAATTTCATTTATGCAAAATTACAAGGCATCTAATATTTACAATTACCCAACCTATTTTGC
Source organism: Apium graveolens (assembly GCF_009905375.1). NCBI lineage: Eukaryota > Viridiplantae > Streptophyta > Magnoliopsida > Apiales > Apiaceae > Apium > Apium graveolens. Next base: position 170,888,317 of record NC_133656.1, read on the forward strand.
ATATCATTCTAGTAGCCAACATGACTTAGAATATCCTACAACTTCTAATCCTTCAAGACATTACAGTATACAGGAATGTGCTACATAAACTTATTTAAACATAAGCTACTCTTTCAACGGATGACAGAATAAGATTATCCGTTGAAAGCTACAATTATACTTAATTAAATCTACTAAGGTGTTTTGGTAAAATATCAGCAAGCCTACAATATATTCCTAACAAATTATCTTTATATATTAATAATATATATAATCGGTTTGTGGTCTATATTATATTTTAACATAAAAGTCTAAACCTTATCCCCCAGTTTAAACGATTTTACCTAATCCCTCACTATCATTTTTTTCAAGTAATTCGGTGACATAGTTATTTACTCCTAGTCTCCTACTTTTCCTCGATTCCAATTAAATAATTTTAAAAAGTTGAGTTCCTTGAAATGGGTGAAGAGAGGGAAGAAGGATAATAGTAATTTGGAGGTGTTGGAGTCTTGTATCCGGTTGGTGTTGTTCCGCAGGGGAGTTGATGTTATAGACGAAGGGGTTCTTATTGCAGAAGGTGGTGAGGATTATGAATGAATTGAGTCGTGTAAAGAGTCGTCGCTTGGAGATAACGCCGGCTAATAGAAACTTATTTTGCCATTCTTGAGAATAAAGGCTGTCAAATCGGCGAGGTTTTCAAGAGGTGTCGGCATAGATAAAGCCCGACCTAGCCTGGATAAAGCCCTATCCGCCCTGCGGGCTTAAAATAGGTTGCATATTTCTCTGAAAGGTCTTGCCCGGCCCGGCCTGGTTATTAAAAAAGACCGATCCGGATTTTCTAATTAAAAGCCAGGGCTTTTAAGGCCCGGATCGAAGCCCGACCCATCAGGCCTTTTGTGCATCTCTAAGACCACCTATCAAGCTTACGACTTGAGAGAACATGTGATTCCCTGGTAATTTGATAGGCAATCACATTTATAGATCATTTAACAAATAATAATTCAACATTATTTAGATGATGCATAAGATTTCAGCACTCCGAAACAAACACACCAAAGTGAGACCTCATCAGAGCCTTACTTTTGATCTCTTGAACCACTGCCAGACAATCTGACTTGAAAGTAACAAACGACCATTGCATTTTATCAATCCAGCTCAAGGCCTTTTTAACCGCCATCACTTCTGGTAAAACAGGTTCCAGAAACTCTCTAAAAGTTATTGCTTTTGCTTCAATAAGAGCCCTTCTGAATCTCGAGCAACCAATCCAATACTAACCTATTCCTTGTCTTCAAAAATAGCATCATCAACTGAAACTTTAACTGTGTTTGGTTGGCCTTTACCCAAAAAGAAACTCCATCTCCCTTAACTTGTGGTTGGAGAAAAGTAAGAGAAGAGTTGTTCTGAGCTAATATCCATTGTGTAAGATTCTGCTTCGCTGCTACCACTACTTCATTGACATAAGGGTATTTTTGGTTCCAAACTACGTTATTCGGGGCTCTCCAAATTGCCCAACAAAGAGTTATAGATTTTGCTCGCTGTTTAACCGTCCTTGTGTTTAGAACTGCCTCTATCCAAGACATGAAGTCCATTGATCTTATTCAACTTAAAGCCATCCAGCACTGTCTCGAAAAGGAACATGAAATTAGACTGTGCATTATCATTTCCGCCTCTCTATTGCAAACCGGACACCACAATTGTATTGGGACGTGTTTAGTTTGTAACTCAGTCAATGTAGGTAAATAATTAGCTAGAGCATGCCATACCATTTTCAGAGCCTTTGGAGGGGTTTTGGCACAACATAGAGCTCTCCAAACACTGGAGATATCCATTATTTTCTATTCACCCTTATGCATCTGCATCTGCAAAAATTTATGTGCACTTTTAACCGAGTACATACCTGTGGTTTCCCATCTCCAAAATAGCACATCCTCGTTACTTGACTCATCCAACTTAATGTCCAGAATACACTTCTGAAATCTACTTTTAAAAATATCCATAATAATATATCAGCATCCCACTCTTTTCTTTGGTGTACAATAAGGCTGAAACATTACCATTCTCAATAGCTGTAACACCCCCAGATCCGGGGTCGGGGATCCGGGTCGTCACGAGTTCCATTTCCCTTAATAACACCCAATCTTAATAATTACTCAACTACTCTGTACTGTGACCCCACAATAAACACACACACCACACGTTATAGTCTCAGAGATGAACATCCAAAAATAACCACAAGTCATTTTATTCCACAATTATCTGCCAATACACCTTAAAAGGTTTTCTGAATAAATTTACATTTCTTTGCCATTATTACAATTCATAAATATAAATAAATCTGGTACATCAAAAGTTGAAAGCCTAGCCTATTGGTAGTTCCTACCTCAGCTACGGCGGCATCAATGCTTCTAGAAAACTGCGCAACGTCTCCTAATCGCTTGCGAATCGGGAGCTTGATTATGTTCATCTTTTCTATCTGTTGTTGTATGATGAAAGAAGAAAGCAAGGGTGAGCAGCAAGCCCACCAAAATAATATGTATAATGATTAACAATATATGAGCCTTCTCATAGTACTCATGAAAGTCTTGGTCAAAAGAAATGAACCAAGTTGATATCTTAATGCGATGAAGTCGCAAAATATTCAGTATATATACATATATACTTTTCAAAATCTTGGAAGTCCTCTTCCATACATAATATACACAGAGTTCCAGTTTATAACTGTATAAAAATATTGTTGCAAGGTGATCTCATATATCTAACCTTGTCTCAACGTTTTTTTTTCTGAAAATCTTTGTCATGCATAAGATAATCATTTACTAGATATAAGTTTAAAAGATGAAGTTACAAGATACTCCAATATACTTATATCTTTTCCAAATACTACTTGAACTACCACCGTTCAAGTTATAATTAGTTTCCAAAGTTCATCACATAGATGAGACTACAAGACCAGATTTGAATAGATTAAATCTTTAAAATATCATCAAAATAAAATGAAGTTACGAGATACTTCATTTGATGCAAACATCATTTTGAAAACTTGACCCTGCCAACACTCAACAATCGCCCAACCGTAGCCTTTCTATCGAAGTGCTCTGGGTAGTGTTGCAGAAATATCCAATTGGATGATGAACTCATTACGGGAGTTTGCCGCGCCAGGAAGACCACGTACGATGATCAGTCGTAGTAGTGCAACCCCACCATTTTCTACATGTAGAGGAGAACCTGTCGGATTTACTTGTCAACCGAACACTGAACTCCTAAGGAATGGACTGCCTTAGCGGAACTTCCAGGCCATTTGGGCCAATATAATAAGGTTGGGCCGGCGCCACTCGACCACTTACGCCACTCCTAGTTCAGATGAAATCCATGACTCTGAAACGTAAAGCTCGTTCCCCCTTTCCCCAAGTAGAAACTTGTTGATACGGCTCCACCAAGAAGTCGTATCTAGTTGGAAAGGAAAACTCACCGATATTTCCCAGGCGATGCCTGTTAATGGATTAACTTGTTCCAAGAATTTTACTTCCTGAGTGTTGGGTAAGTAATCAATTCATTTATCAAAACAGCAACCTTGTTGCGAATATAAAACACACCACAGAGCCGGATCCCTCAGGTTTTGAGCGAGTATTTAAATCCCCTTCGAAAGGAGGATCTTAAATATAAAAATGAGTTTTGGGATCCGCTCTAACTTTTAAAAATCATTTTGAAGACTCGCAAAACATTTTTAAGAATGTTTGGAGTGATGCTGATTTAACAAGGTAAATCAGTCCCAATATATTAGAAAATATCTGAATATTATTATTTAAATAATATTCCCATAAAGAATAATCTTTATAAAAATAATTGAAGTAGAAGTTTTAAAACTTATACTTGAAATGAATATTAAATAACCAAAGATATACCTATACGAAAGTACTATCTTTATTTGAATAATCAAAAGTGAGTTTGATTATCGACACCTTATTCTTTAATAAAATAAAGAATATATCTCAGCAAATAATCGGAGTCATAGATCCTCAAATGAATATTCAAATAATATTCAATAAATAAAATAAGCTGAGTCATAAGCCCTCGAATGAATATTCGAAATAATATTCAATAAATAAATAAGCTGAGTCATAAGCCCTCGAATGAATATTATAAATAATATTCATTAAATAAAATAAAGGAGTCATACATCCTCAAATGAATATCCAAGTAATATTCAATAAATAATATAAAGGAGTCATAAGTCCTCGAATGAATATTCAAGATAATATTCATTAATAAAATCAAGTTATCGAATAAACCTTATTCGATTAATAGTTTTGAAAACTATAAACATATATATATATATAAATATATATATATAAAATCTACTCGGGATCCTCGACTCCCGGTTTTAGAAAATGTTTTCACCTTTGGGTCCCTATACTAAGGGTATATGCAAATTACTGCTATTCTCTAGCATAGGTATTATCAACTGAACCAACAGATATATTTGGCAAGAATACGAAACAGGCATGCATATATATACCATATCAGCATGCTTCAATATATCGCAACATTTGCTAATTAACCAACATGCATCTATCGCAAGATAATGCATATACATATATACATCACAATAACAGTATAACGGATAGAAAACTTGCCTGAGCGACTTGGGGTGAAAGAAAAAAAAAAGCTCGGAACGAGTCTGGTAACCTATAAACAACAAGTAAGTTGGAATTAAACCAAAGTCACTTGTAAATCTATACTTTAACTAACTTAGACTTTAACGCTTGTTTTGCGCTTACTGATTTGCTTAAGTCACTCGGGTACCCTCGGCTCCACCATTTTTCATAATTTAACCTTTACGAGTTTTAAGGCGATTCCTTCGCGAGTGTCTTACCAACTGCCTAACACACTTACCATAAATATTTCATACATTAATTAACCATTTTTGGTCTTTAACCTATGTTTCAAAGTAAAGCGAGGGGAAAAGTTTCATTCGCGAAACGCCGTTACTTGAAACGGTCGTTTCTCCTAAACCGTACATCGGAATCAAACGAACTACATATCAAAACGAAGCTCGTAACATGAACTATCTAAACATGGCAATGGTCAAAATCTAGCAGGGTGTTCTCGGGTCCAAATGTTATGAACAAAAGCAGTCTAAAGTAAATCGGATATTACGACGGCTATGTTTACGCGATTACCAATGTTTAAACTACTCCAATTAACCACCAACCAACTCATAACCATCAATACAACAAAACTTTACCTAAACCATACCACATCAGTCCATAATCTCCAAGGTTTTCAACTCAAACAACCACAATCAAGACCTATGAACTATAATCAAGCTTCAATTACCAAAACACTTCCAAATCAAACCAAACTACTAATAATCACAATCCATGCTTCTCATTTCACAAAACCAACCATTAAGCTTACTAACAAATAAAGTAAAGGCTAGGGTTTGAAGTTTATACCTTCCTTGGGAGGTGTTAAGTTGCTAGGAAGCCTTAGGGAGCCTCCTACAAGCTTGATCTTTCCAAAGAAATCAAGAACACAAAGTTAGGCTTTGAAGTTTCTAAAAGTCCGATTTAAAGAAATGTAAAAATGAGGGTCTTACCATGATTATTTGGATGAGACTTGTGAACAAGAGTTGTAGGCCATCTCAATACCTTTCCAATGAGCTATAGAACACAATATTTGAGTGAGAAATGAAGGAGATACAGCAGTTTTAGTGTGCTGGTTCTGTTTTGGCCGAGAGCATGAAGAACAATGCCTTGGTTTCTTTTTGATTTTGATGAAAAATGATTTGCTTGGCTTGGTTGGTTTGATTTTTGTGTTTGTTTTAGTAAATTACCTAGTTGCCCTTGATTTTGTGTGGTTAAAAAGCCACCACATCTCCTTCCTTCCCATGTCATGCTTGTGTCATCCTCATGATGTCATCCTCCCCTCCTTGTCCTCTTCTCATTGGTTGGGTGACATCATCCTCTCTAATCCCTTTGATTAACTTCCTAATTGTTTGCCTAATGACCGCTGATCTGTTATACAATTCGCTTAACTTTCGTTTTCGTTTATCGTTTGAGGGATCATACCCGGGATCTTATTACTTAGGTTCCCTTAACCTTTCTCAATACATTATATTCCTTTTTATGATCCTCTATTATAATCCTTTAATTTAAATCCTTTAATTTAAATCCTTTTATCCTGTTACCTTATACTCAATTCTTTCCGTATCTATTGGATTTCCGGGAAAAATCAAAGTGTTCAGATTTGGATTCTGACGATCTTTACATACACTTATATCCCATATAAAGTACTAATAAAATCTCAGAATATCCATATCAGAACCCCTACATAGTGTGGCATGAAAAGTTTTCTCATTCAGCTAAAACACTATTCACAAGGGTTACAAAAAGTTCAAAATTTTGGGAGTTATTATAATAGCTGGAGACACTATTGTGATACATGGGTTATGATCTTCTAGAAGCCAAGGTTGTCCTAGAATCTTGATATACTGTCCACTACCAATCCGCCATCTAACACCATCCTTAAGGATTTGTTTTTCCTCGTAAATACTCCTCCATATAAAAACTTGGGTTGTGACCCAAGCTCGCGTTCAGAGAATCAGTGTCAACGAAGTATTTAACCTTGTAAAGTCTTGGAGAAAGACTCTCAGGGTTGGTTATTGTTGATGTAGGAATTTGGTAGAAACAAAATTCAAGGTTTGTAGCCGGAAACAAGATCTGTGACAGTGGTTTTTCATCAGAAAATATGAACAATGTTTGGTGGTTATAATAATGGTGGCTGAGATTCCTTAGGGTTAGTGGTAGCTCCTTTGCGCTCTCAACTTCTGACCCTTTGCAATTTGCCTACGTATCCCTATTGATAGGGAATCAAGCCAACGTAGTTCTTTGGGAACAAGAAACCTAATGGGCTTAGATTTCTCTTCCCAAGGTTGTTGTGTATATGTTGTGTACTTGATGATTTCATGAACAAAACACCTTGGTAGATTTTACTTAGTGAAAATATGTAGCACTCGACGGATAAGGTTTATAGTCCCAACGGATGACTCAATATAGTCCCGACGGATGATGACTTATTATCCATCGAGTGAGTAGCTTATGTAACAATAAGTCTGCAGCACATTTCTGCATACACATTGTTTAGAATCTGTAGTTGTATTTGAGTCATGTTGACTTGAATTAGATATGCAGAATAGGTTGATTAATTGTACATAGATGATGTCTTATAATTCTGTATAAGTGAAATGAAGTCAAGTGCCTGATTGCTACTTGACGGATAAACAACAATGAACTCGACGGATGATCAACAACCCGACAGATGATCAATAACTCGACGGATGATCATGAACCCGGCGGATAAAGAATTTAAATATCTATTGATAGTGACAACACAGTCACATGCGTCGAGTGGATGTAAATGGAATGTGGTACCCTATTCAACTGGGTTTTCAAGAATAAAGAAGCATTGCCATTTCCATGCTATTATGAAGATATTCAAAGATGCTGAAATAGAGTAATGAAGTAGCATTGTAATAGACTAGATAGTTTTTGTTTTATTATTCTGTCTCATTACTTTGTAATCTTGGTGATATATAAACCAAGAAGTAACAACTAAGGAACTATCTGAGATTTAAGCAGAGAAACATTTTTAAGCAGAATTCTTAGCATTTCTTTGCATTCTTAGTTGTTCAATATTTGTAAGCAGCTGTGAGCATTTTGCACACAGGGTTCTCTCGATATATATTATATATCTCTGGTGGAATCATTCAAATCCACCAGAAAGTTTTTAAAGACTCTTATTTTTAATTACTTGTGTTTTGATTCATTTAAGTAACTATTTCGCATTGTGTTAATCAATTCACACTTATATATATATATATTCGAGTTAGAACATTTTTATTTCAAGAAAAAGTTTCAAGAATTCCATTCAACCCCCCTTCTGTAATTCTTGTCATATTGTTAAGGGACTAACAATTGGTATCAGAGCAAGCTCTTAACAAACAAAGAGTTTAAAGATCAAAACAATGCAGCAAGATGAACAAGAAGGATGTTGGAGTCAAAATTCCTTTTCTGGATAAAGATAATTACCATCATTGGAAGGTAAATATGCATCTTCATTTGCTTTCTTAAGATGAGGCCTATGTTGACTGCATAGAAAGAGGCCCTCATGTTCCAATGAGAGCTGCAACTGGAAATGAGCCATCTGTCCCCAAGCCAAGGCATGAATGGTCTGATCCTGACATTGAACAAGTCAGGAAGGATAAAAAGGCCATGAATATCCTGTTTAATGGAGTTGATGGTGATATGTTTGAAAACATTATCAACTGCAAAACAACCAAGGATGTTTGGGATACAATACAGATCATCTGTGATGGCACTGAGCAAGTTAGAGAAAACAAAATACAGCTATTGATTCAGCAATATGAGCATTTTTATAATGAAGAAAGTGAGTCTCTCACTGACATTTTTAGTAGGTTTCAAAAACTGCTACATGCTCTAAAGCTGCATGGAAGGGTCTATCAGATAAAAGACTCCAATATGAAATTCCTTAGATCTCTTCCAAAGGAATGGAAACCAATGACAGTCTCATTGAGAAACTCAAAAGATTATAGGGAGTTTACTTTGGAGAGACTGTATGGCATCCTGAAAACATATGAGCTTGAAATAGAGCAAGATGAGAGGATGGAGAGAGGAAAGAAGAAAGGAGGGTCCATTGCACTAGTTGCTGAGTTAGAAAAAGAGAAGGAGATGAAGATGGAAGCTGTTGAATCAACTTCAAGGGTCTGTGAAAGCAAGGGCAAGGGGCTTGCAGTAGAAAGTGAAGATTCTTTGAGCCAAGATGACATGGAAGACATTGATGAACATTTAGCATTTCTTTCCAGAAGATTTTCCAAGCTCAAGTTCAAAAAGAACTTTGGAGCAGCCAAGCCAAATAGAAACATGGTGGATAAATCAAAATTCAAATGTTTCAAATATGGTTTGGCAGGGCACTTTGCCAGTGAGTGTAGGAAGTCAGATTCTAGTAAGAAAAGGTTTGAGCCTGTGGATTATAAGCAAAAATACTTTGAGCTGCTCAAACAAAAGGAAAGGGCTTTCATTACACAAGAAAATGACTGGGTAGCAGATGGTCAGGATGAAGATGAAGATGTCAGCTATGTCAATCTAGCCCTAATGGCCAAGTCTGATGAAACAGAAACAAGTTCTTCAAGTAATCAGGTAATTACTATAAACCTTGCACATTTATCTAAAGCTGAGTGTAATGATGCTATAAATGACATGTCTACAGAGTTATATTATTTGCATGTTACACTTAAGTCTCTTACTAAAGAAAATGCTAAAATCAAAGAAAATAATTTATTTTTGAGTGAGAGAAATAATGTGCTTGAGTCTCAGTTCATTGATTTTGAAAAGTTAAGAATTGAGTGTAAGATTGCCAAGGAGGAATTAACTGAGTCCTTGAAGAAAGAAGAAATTTTGAAGAAGCAGCTCGAGCGTGAACAGGAGGTGATTAAGGCATGGGAAACATCTAGGGATGTCCATGCTCAAATCACCAAAGTTCAAGGAATTGAGTCTTTATGTGATGTAGCCTGGAAAAAGAACAAAGAGAAACTAGAACCAAATTTGGTGGATGGAGTGCTAACAGATGTAGACTCGACGGATGATGAGGATCATCCATCGGATAACAAAAAGTGTTATCTGTTGAATGATGAAAATCATCATCCGTCGGCTGTTAGCAAGCGTATCAGTAAAGCCAAACTTGTTAAGTTAAATGAAAAGTATAGATCTGTTTCCAAGAACTTTGTTTCAGGAGAATCGAGTCAAGTTAAGAAAGGGAAAAAGGCTAATGTTGGTCACATGACTGTCAAACAGTTAAGTGACAGACTTGAAAAGATTGAGGTAAAAACATAGGCTAAAAAGAAAAATAATAGAAATGGTAAAGTAGGGATTAACAAACACAATAACTACACACCTGATAAATATGCTCCTAGAAAAATCTGTGTCAAGTGTGGTAGTGTAAATCATTTGTCTGTTAATTGCAAATCTGCCATGCCTACTTCCATGTCTATGCCACCTCACTTTCCTAACATGAATGTCATGCCTCCCATGCCTATGAATGCTATGTCTACACATAATATGAATGCACAGTTTGCTAATATGCCATTTGCACCTAATCCTTATTATGCTGCATTTAGTATGCCACAAATGCCATTTAGCATGCCTTACTGGAATAACATTTTTACTAATAGAATGTAATTCCCTGTTGATTATAATATACATGATAATTCTGTTGCAATGAATGGTTTCAAAGGCCCAACTCAAATGACCAAGGATGAATCTGATATCCCCAAGTCAAATGAGATAAAGCCTAAGAAACAGAAAAAGAAAGCTAACAAGGCAGGACCCAAGGAAACTTGGGTACGAAAATCAACTTGATTTGATTTTGATGTGTGCAGGGAAACAGAAAGAATCTTTGGTACTTGGATAGTGGTTGTTCAAGACACATGACTGGTGATTCTACCCTACTCACGGAGTTTAAGGAAAGAGCTGGCCCAAATATTACTTTTGGAGATGACAGCAAGGGTTATACTGTGGGATATGGCATGATTTCAAAGGACAATGTCATCATTGAGGAAGTTGCCTTAGTGGATGGTCTCAAACACAATTTGTTGAGTATCAGCCAGCTTTGTGATAAAGGCAACTCAGTAACTTTCAACTCAGGAGCTTGTGTTGTGACTAATAAAAGAAGCAACAAAGTGGTTCTCACTGGTGTGAGAAAAGGGAATATGTACCTAGCTGATTTCAACTCATCTAATGCAGAATCTGTTACTTGTCTTCTCAGTAAAGCAAGTCAGGATGAAAGTTGGCTATGGCACAAGAAGCTATCCCATTTAAACTTCAAGACCATGAATGAGCCAATAAAGAAAGAATTGGTTAGAGGCATTCCTCTAGTGGAGTTTTCTAAGGATGGATTATGTGATGCCTGCAAAAAAGGGAAGCATATTAAAGCATCATTCAGGAAGAAACTTGATTCAGCAATTGAAGAACCTTTGCAACTGCTACACATGGATTTGTTTGGACCAGTCAATGTGTTGTCTATCTCAAGGAAAAGATTTTTCCTAGTAATTATAGATGATTTCTCAAAGTTCTCTTGGACATATTTCCTAAAGTCTAAAGATGAGGCTAGTGAAATCATCATCAATCACATAAGGCAAGTCAATAATCATCCTGATTTCAAGGTTAGAAGAATCAGGAGTGACAATGGAACTGAGTTCAAGAATTCTGTCATGAGAGCATTCTGTGAGGAAAATGGGATTCTGCATGAATTTTCAGCAGCAAGAACTCCATAACAGAATGGAGTAGTGGAAAGGAAGAACAGATCACTTATTGAAGCTGCAAGGACAATGCTTGAAGAATCTAAACTGCCAACATATTTCTGGGCTGAAGCTGTTAATACTGCATGCTACACTCAGAATATTTCTCTGGTTAATCAAGCAAGATGCATGACTCCCTATCAATTATTCAAGAACAAGAAGCCAACTCTAAATTTTCTTCATGTCTTTGGCTGCAAGTGCTATATTCTGAGAAATCAAACTGATCAAAATGGGAAGTTTGATGCTAATGCAGATGAAAGAATTTTTGTTGGATATGCTGTTGGTAAAGCATATAGAGTCTACAATCTAAGAACCAACATTGTTGTGGAATCAATATATGTTGTGTTTGATGATAAACAGATTGAGGGACTGCAAGATGGAGATTACCATGAGAGCCTCAAATTCGACAATGTAGAGATGGTTAGTGATGATAGTGATGATGAAAGTGATCAAGAAACAGTATCAAAGGATAATGCAGAAAAATCTACTAACAATGAAGCACAAAACTCAATACCTGTCGAGTTGCATAATGCTTCATCCGTCGGGAGGCAATCTGCGTTATCCGTCGGGAGACAACCAGCTTCATCCGTCGGTACTCAAAATTCACCATCCGTCGGGTTATCAAAAGGAGCAGGAAGTCAAGATAGATCACCTACAGAAAGTCCCCCTTTCTCAAATCAAAGATCCACAAACTCAGGGGGAGTTTCTAACAATCAAAACTTAATCACACATCAAGACAACAATGAGGCCTCTTCATCTAGAGCTAATCTACCTCAAAAAAGAAAATGGACAAAAGATCACCCATTTGAGCTCATAATTGGTGATGTATCTTCTAGAGTTCAAACAAGGAGAGTAACTCAAGAAGAATGTCTGTACAGTAACTTTCTTTCCAAGGAAGAACCAAAGAAGGAAGAAGAAGCTTTGTTGGATCCTGATTGGATTTTAGCTATGCAGGAGGAGCTAAACCAATTTGAAAGGAATAATGTATGGAAGCCGGTGCCCAAGCCTAAAGGAAAGAATCCAATAGACACCAAATGGGTATTCAGAAACAAGATGGATGAAAATGGCATAGTAGTTAGGAACAAAGCTAGATTGGTTGCTAAGGGCTATTGTCAACAAGAAGGAATAGATATTGATGAAACATTTTCTCCTGTTGCAAGACTTGAAGCCATCAGAATCTTCTTAGCCTATGCAGCCCATGCCAATTTCAAAGTTTATCAAATGGATGTCAAAAGTGCCTTTTTGAATGGGGATTTGGAGCAGGAAGTCTATGTCAGTCAACCTCCTGGTTTTGAAGATCCAAATTTTCCAGAACATGTCTATTATCTTTTGAAAGCACTTTATGGACTGAAGCAAGCACCTAGAACCTGGTATGACACTTTATCAAAGTTTCTTTTGGAAAATCATTTCACAAGAGGTACTGTAGATAAAACTTTATTCTTCAGAAATGTTAATGGCTCTAGTATACTTGTTCAAATTTATGTAGATGATATTATTTTTGGCTCTACAGATGAGAAACTTTGCAAAAAGTTTGCCAAATTGATGCAAAGTAAGTATGAAATGAGTATGATGGGAGAACTAACTTATTTTCTTGGTTTGCAAGTTAAGCAAGTTAGTGATGGAATATTCATTAGTCAAACTAAAAATATTTTTGATCTGTTAAAGAAGTTTGATCTAGTGGATTGCACATCTGTAAAAACTCTCATGGCCACTACAACTAAGCTTGAATTAAACACTACTGAAAAGTCTGTGGATTTCATGGGGGAGATTGTTGTATTTATGTTGTGTACTTGATGATTTCATGAACAAAACACCTTGGTAGATTTTACTTAGTGAAAATATGTAGCACTCGACGGATAAGGTTTATAGTCCCGACGGATGACTCAATATAGTCCCGACGGATGATGACTTATTATCCATCGAGTGAGTAACTTATGTAACTATAAGTCTGTAGCACATTTCAGCATACACATTGTTTAGAATCTATAGTAGTATTTGAGTCATGTTGACTTGAATTAGATATGCAGAATAGGTTGATTAATTGTACATAGATGATGTCTTGTAATTCTGCATAAGTGAAATGAATTCAAGTGCCTGATTGCTACTCGACGGATAAACAACAATGAACTCGACGGACGATCAACAACCCGACGGATGATCAATAACTCGACGGATGATCATGAACCCGACAGATAAAGAATTCAAATATCTATTGACAGTGACAACACAGTCATATGCGTCGAGTGGATGCAAATGGAATGTGGTAGCCTATTCAACTGGGTTTTCGAGAACAAAGAAGCATTGCCATTTCCATGCTATTATGAAGATATTCAAAGATGCTGGAATAGAGTAATGAAGTAGCATTGTAATAGACTAGATAGTTTTTATTTTATTATCCTGTCTCATTACTTTGTAATCTTGGTGATATATAAACCAAGAAGTAGCAACTAAGGAACTATCTGAGATTTAAGCAGAGAAACATTTGTAAGCAGAATTCTTAGCATTTCTCTGCATTCTTAGTTGTTCAATATTTGTAAGCAGCTGTGAGCATTTTGCACACAGGGTTCTCTCGATATATATTATATATTTCTGGTAGAATCATTCAAATCCACCAGAAAGTTTTTAAAGACTCTTGTTTTTAATTACTTATGTTTTGATTCATTTAAGTAACTATTCTGCATTGTGCTAATCAATTCACACTTATATATATTCGAGTTTAGAACATTTTTATTTCAAGAAAAAGTTTCAAAATTCCATTCAACCCCCTTCTTTAATTCTTGTCATATTGTTAAGGGACTAACAAAGGCCCATTAGGAAATCAAGGGTTGTTCACAAACCGAGCCGAGCCGAGTTTTGATCGAACAGAGCTGAGCTTTAATTTTTTTCAGACAAACTGAGCCGAGCCGAGATTTCTTATCGAACAAAAAATGTGTTCGAACTTGAGCTCGTTAACTAAGAGCCGAACACGAGCTTGTTCGCGAACATAAACGAGCCGAACCGAGCCGAGCCTGAAAAAAATTCAGGTCAACCGTTATTTGACTATGAAAATAACTTATCAAATAATTTTTTTTTGAAACTTTGGTTATATCACTAAAATATATATATATATATATATCTTGACATCCATACGGTCGGATCGATGGAATATTTTTTTTTAAAAATCAAAACACCAATTAATGACTAAACACTAGTTAGCGGTAATAGTCAAACTAATGCTTAACTGTTAGAATAACAAACCAAACAAAATTATCTTTATTTGAAACTTTGGTTATATCATTAAAATATATTTATTTTGACATCCATACACTTGGATCAGTTAAAAATAATTCTAAATAAGTCGAGACACCAATATAGGAGTAAACACTAGTTACTAGTACTAGTCAACCTAATGTTTGACTGTTAAAATAGTAAACCAAATAAAATTATTTTGATATGTAACTTTGGTTATATTAATATATATATATATATATATTATGACATTCTTACGATTGTATCGATATAAAGTATTTTTAAAATAATCAAAACAACAAATTAGGACTAAACACTAATTAGCACTAATAGTCAAACTAATGCTTCACTGTTAAAATAATAAACCAAATAAAATTATCTTGATTTGAAACTTTGGTTAAATCACTAAAATATATTTTTTTGACATCCATACGATTGGATAAATTAGAAATAATTTTAAATAGGTCGAGACACCAATACATGACTGTTAAAATAGCAAACGAAATAAAATTATTTTGATCTGAAACTTTGGTTATATCAATAAAATATATATTTATGACATTCATACGGTTGGATCGATATAAAGTATTTTTAAAATAATCGAAACAATAAATCCGGACTAAACACTAGTTAGCGTTACTAGTCAAACTAATGCTTGACCGTTAAAATAGAAAATCAAATAAAATTATTTTGATTTGAAACTTTGGTTATATCATTAAAATATATATTTTATGACATCCATATGGTTGGATCGATGAAAAATATTTTAAAAAAAATCTTAACTAAAATATAATTAGAAGCCAAATTTTAAAATTAGAAAATAAATAAAAAATTCTAAATCATGTCAAAATATAGCGCATATGTTATGCAAAATGATCGTTGGAAGATGAAAAAAATATAGTGAAGTCGTATTTTTTTTAAAAAAATCATACATATACAAAAATATTCAGGATATATTATAATTTTTTCGAGTTTTAACGAGCGAGCTCGAGCCGAGCCGAGCTCAAACCGAGCTCGAGCCAAATAACCCAAAGCTCGGCTCGAGCTCGTTTTTCTTAACAAACACATTTGTCTGTTCGAGCTCGAACTCATTAACGAGCTGAGCCGAACGAGCTCTTAAAAAGTCGAGCTCGAGCTTGTTCACGAACAGCTCGGTTCGTGAACAACCCTAAGAAAATCTACTAGAAACCGTCTTTTACTAGGTTTAGGAATGTCCGTCGATGAGGCCCAACCACAAAGGTCCAGGGCTCGTCCTTGGTTTCAAGACTTCGCGGAGAAGGCATCTCCTCGGACGAGGATAATCCTCCACTACCAGCTGTTTCTCTATTTCGCGGACGCAGGTATAGCCGTGGTTCACCCCAAATATTGGACGCATCCTTGTCCCCCGGATAAGGAGCCCCTACTAGATAACAGTACAAGTGATCCCAAGATTTCAGGTGCAAAGTGCAGGATACTCCAAAGTCTCCCAACGAGGACACCCATTGACTACAGAGATAGAGCTTCCAAAGCACACACCAATATTTACCCCATATCCCCAATGAGGGCACTTATTGACTATAGGAGGAGGCTTTCCGTCCAGGCATACCCCTGGAGGTCTCTAACTAGGGACACCACCTTTCCGTGATTGCATTACAAAAATGAGTTCTTCACTAAAGTACCTGCAGCAAATATGTTAGTAATAATAATCTTCTTCATTCTTGAACCATCCATTGAATTCGTCCAAGCAATATGTTGAAGTCTCCTTCCAAGTTAATCTTTCAAATAAGGCCATGCCCTAACACTTTCATGTGTTGGTGCCACCTCAAGAAATTGGTCATTTCCTTCTATCCATCAATTGAGGGTGCACCCTAACATCTAAGGAAGCCAAGACTTCTCATGTTAAGGGCGCGCCTTTTCCTTCTCTCAGAATGGGTTGCCCCATAACAAATAGGGTGCGCCTAAAGCTTCTTGGTAAGTTCAAACCTCCATTGTCTTTCTTATTATGAGGGTGAGCCTAAATATGGACTCAGGTTCCATATTTATGAAAGCACGCCCTTTCCCTTTTAGGAATGTAGGAAAACCCTTATTCTTGTTTGGATTACTATATCTTTTGACTCATTTTCATTCAATTGACCCGAATATTCTTTGTACCAAATTTTGGGAATAACAGTTATGAATCTTCAACCTTGTTTACCTAGAATGGCTTGGTTGAACTCTCTAAAATTTTAAAACCCTGGATCTCCTGCACTCTTGTGTTTTCCTATTTGATCCCAAGACATCTAGTTTATTTAAGAGACATTCGCCTGCTTAGATTTCCACCAAAAGTTAGATAATCTATTTTCTATGTCCCTGCTAATTTCCAGCGGCAGTAGAAAAACATTCATGACATAATTTAGTAGAGTTTGCACACTAATTTAACCAGAATTTCTTTGTCCGAGCGTGTAATATTATTTCCATCCCAACCCTTAATTTTTTAGTGCACCTTTTCTTTAAGAAATCCCAGTATAGCCGATTTAGTCCTTCCTATTATATTAGGCAAACCCAGTTACTTACAATGATCGGCCACTTCCCTCATCTGAAGAGTTTGACAGATGTTTTGATGATTATAATCGATCACATTTGAACTAAAGAAAACTGATGACTTGCTGCTATTAATTTTCCGCTCAGACGTTCTCTCATTGACATTTAATAACTCTATCACCTTCAATGCTCCATTGGTATCATCTTTATATGTTGTGCATATGTTGTGTACTTGATGATTTCATAAACAAAACATCTAAGTAGATTTTACTTAGTGAAATTATTTAGCACTCGATGGATAAGAATTATAGTCCCGACGGATAACTCATTATAGTCCCGACGGATGATTAACTTATTATCCATCGAGTGAGTAGCTTATGTAATAATAAGTTTGTAGCACAGTTATGTATGCACCTTTGTATAGAATCTGTAGTAGTATATAAGTCATGTTGACTTTAACTAGATATGCAGAATAGGTTGATTAACTGTACATAAATGATGTCTTGTAATTCTGCATAAGTGAAATTGAGTCAAGTGCCAAAATAGCTACCGACAGATGATTAACAAAGCCATCGGCGGATGATCAAATGACTATCAATGGATGTTTAATATAGCAGTCGACGGATGATCAATTAAACCATCAACATATATTCTGAAAGTCGACGGATGATCATATGAAGAATTCAAACAGCAGTTGAACAGTGAAAGCTGACACACAGCCGTCGAGATGTATACAAATACACTGTGGAAGCCCATTAACTGGGTAATAGAGGACGAAAAGCAGCAAAGCTTAAGACTGATAGTTTTTATATTTATTCAATCTTTTTGACTTTGTAATCTTGGTATTATATAAACCAAGAGTGTAGAAAATAGAAAAATAACTGAGATAGCTGAGAAACACAAAAACAGAGAAATCTTTGTAAGCAGAATCATTAGCATTTCCTGTATTCTCAGTAGTTCCATTTGTAAGCAGTTGTGAGCATTCCTGCACACAGAGTCCTCTCGATATATTATATATATCTCTGGTGGAATTGTTTAAATCCACCAGAAAGTTTTTAAAGACTCTTGTTTTTAATTACTTATGTTTTGATTCAATTAAGTTTCTATTCCGTATTGTGCTAATCAAAACATTATATCTATATTCGAGTTGAATATTTTTATTTCGAGAAAAAGGTTCAAGAATTCCATTCAACCCCCCTTCTGTAATTCTTGCTATATTGTTAAGGGAATAACAATTGGTATCAGAGCAAGCTCTTAATCTACAAAGAGTTTAAAGATCAGAACAATTCAGCAAGATGAACAAGAAAGATGTTGGAGTCAAGATTCCTTTTCTTGATAAAGATAATTACCATCATTGGAAGGTAAAGATGCATCTTCATATGCTTTCTCAAGATGAGGCCTATGTGGACTGCATAGAAAGAGGCCCTCATGTTCCAATGAGAGCTGCAACAGGAAACGAGCCATCTGTTCCAAAGCCAAGGCACGAATGGTCTGACCCTGATATTGAACAAGTCAGGAATGATAAAAAGGCCATGAACATTCTGTTCAATGGAGTTGATGTAGACATGTTTGATAATATTATCAACTGCAAAACTGCCAAGGAAATTTGGGACACAATACAGATAATTTATGATGGCACTGAGCAAGTGAGAGAAAATAAAATACAGCTCCTGATTCAGCAATATGAGCATTTTCACAATGAAGAAAGTGAGTCACTCACTGACATTTTTAGTAGATTCCAAAAACTACTAAATGCTCTTAAGTTGTATGGAAGAGTCTATCAGACTAAAGACTCCAATCTGAAATTTCTCAGATCTCTTCCAAAGGAATGGAAACCAATGACAGTCTCATTGAGAAACTCACAAGATTATAAGGAGTTTACTTTGAAGAGACTGTATGGCATTCTGAAGACCTATGAGCTTGAGATAGAGCAGGATGAAAGAATGGAGAGAGGAAAGAAGAAAGGAGGATCCATTGCACTAGTTGCTGATCTGGAAAAGGTGAAGAAAGTGAAGATGGAAGCTGTAGAATCAACTTCAAAGGTCTGTGAGAATAAGGGTAAGGGGCTAGCTGCAGAAAGTGAAGAATCATTGAGCCAAGATGACATGGAGGACATTGATGAGCACCTAACATTTCTTTCCAGAAGATTTGCCAAGCTCAAGTTCAAGAAGAACTTTGGAGCAGCCAAACCAAATAGAAACATGGTGGATAAGTCAAAATTCAAATGTTTCAAATGTGGCTTGGCAGGGCATTTTGCAAATGAGTGTAGGAAGTCAGATTCCAGTAAGAAAAGGTTTGAGTCTGTGGATTATAAGCAAAAATACTTTGATCTACTCAAACAAAAGGAAAGGGCTTTTATTACACAAGAGAATGACTGGGCAGCAGATGGTTTGGATGAAGATGAAGATGTCAGCTATGTCAATCTAGCCCTAATGGCCAAGTCTGATGAAACAGAGACAAGTTCCTCAAGCAATCAGGTAATCACTACAAACCTTGTACATTTATCTAAAGCTGAGTGTAATGATGCCATAAATAACATGTCTACAGAATTGTATCATTTGCGTGTTACACTTAAGTCTCTCACTAAAGAAAATGCTAAAATCAAAGAAAACAACTTGTTTTTAAGTGAGAGGAATAATGTGCTTGAGTCTCAGTTTGTTGAGTTTGAGAAACTAAAAATTGAGTGTAAGATTGCCAAGGAGGAATTAACTGAGTCCTTGAAAAAGGAAGAAATTTTGAAGAAGCAGCTCGAGCGTGAACAAGAGGTGATTAAGGCTTGGAAAACATCCAGTGATGGTCATGCTCAAATCACCAAAGTTCAAGGAATTGAGTCTTTTTGTGATGAAGCCTGGAAAAAGAATAAAGAAAAACTAAAACCTATTTTGGTAGATGGGTTGTTGACAGATGTAGACTCAACGGATGATGAGGACTATCCGTCGGATAACAAAAGTGTTATCCGTCGAATGATAAAAATCCTCATCCGTCGGCTGTAAGCAAACCCATTAGCAAAGCCAAATTAATCAAGCTAAATGAAAAGTATGGGTCTGTTTCCAAGAACTTTGTTTCAGGAGAGTCAAGTCAAGCTAAGAAAGGGAAAAAGGATAATGCTGGTCACATGACTGTCAAACAGTTAAGTGACAGACTTGAGAAAATTGAGGTAAAAACAGAGACTAAAAGGAAAAACAATAGGAATGGTAAAGTAGTGATTAACAAACACAATCACTATACACCTGATAAATATGCTCCTAGAAAAAGCTGTGTCAAGTATGGTAGTGTAAATCATCTGTCTATTAATTGCAAATCTGCCATGCCTACTCCCATGTCTGTTCAGTCTCAATTTCCCAACATAAATACCATGCCTCCCATGCCTGTTAATGTTATGCCTACACAGAATATGAATGCACAGTTTGCTAATATGCCATTTGCACCTAATCCATATTATGTTGCATACAATATGCCTCAAATGCCATTTAGCATGCCTTACTGGAATAACATGTTTGCACCAAGCATGTCATTTCCTGTTAGCCATAATATGCATGATAATTCTGTTGCATTAAATGGTTTCAAAGGCCCAACCCAAATGACTAAAGAAGAATCTGAAATTCCTAAGCCAAATGAGTTAAGACCTAAGAAACAGAAGAAGAAAGCTAACAAGGCAGGACCCAAGGAAACTTGGGTACCAAAATCAACTTGATTTGATTTTGATGTGTGCAGGGAAACAGAAGGAATCTTTGGTACTTGGATAGTGGTTGTTCAAGACACATGACTGGTGATTCTACCCTGCTCACAGAGTTTAAGGAGAGAGCTGGCCCAAGTATTACTTTTGGAGATGACAACAAGGGTTATACTGTGGGATATGGCTTGATTTCAAAGGACAATGTCATCATTGAAGAGGTTGCCTTAGTGGATGGTCTCAAACACAATCTATTGAGTATCAGCCAGCTTTGTGATAAAGGCAACTCAGTAACCTTCAATAAAGAAGCCTGTGTTGTGACTAATAATCAAAACAACAAAGTGGTTCTCACTGGTGTGAGAAGAGGAAATGTGTACCTAGCTGACTTCAACTAAACTAAAGCAGAATCTGTAACTTGTCTTCTCAGTAAAGCAAGTCAAGATGAAAGTTAGCTATGGCACAAGAAGCTATCCCATTTAAACTTCAAGATCATGAATGAGCTGGTAAAGAAAGAACTAGTAAGAGGCATTCTTCTAGTGGAGTTTACAAAGGATGGACTGTGTGATGCCTGCTAAAAAGGGAAGCAGATCAAAGCATCATTCAGGAAGAAACTTGATTCAGCAATTGAAGAGCCTCTGCAATTGCTTCACATGGATTTGTTTGGACCAGTCAATGTATTGTCAATTTCAAAGAAAAGATTTTGCCTAGTAATTGTAGATGATTTCTCAAAGTTCTCTTGGACATATTTCCTAAAGTCTAAAGATAAGGCTAGTGAAATCATCATCAATCACATAAGGCAAGTTAACAATCATCCTGATTTCAAAGTAAGAAGAATCAGGAGTGACAATGGAACTGAGTTCAAGAACTATATCATGAGAGCATTTTATGCGGAAAATGGAATCTTACATGAGTTCTCAGCAGTAAGGACTCCACAACAGAATGGAGTAGTGGAAAGGAAGAACAGATCACTTATTGAAGCTGCAAGGACAATGCTTGAAGAATCAAAATTACCAACATATTTCTGGGCTGAAGCTGTAAACACTGCATGCTACACTCAGAACATCTCTCCGATTAATCAAGCAAGATGCATGACTCCTTATCAATTGTTCAAGAACAAGAAGCCAACTCTAAACTTTCTTCATGTCTTTGGCTGTAAATGCTATATTCTGAGAAATCAAACTGATCAAAATGGGAAGTTTGATGCTAAAGCAGATGAAGGAATTTTTGTTGGATAAGTTGTTGGTAAAGCATATAGAGTCTACAATCTAAGAACCAACATTGTTGTGGAATCTATACATGTTGTGTTTGATGATAAAAAGATTGAAGGACTGAAAGATGGAGATTACCATGAAAGCCTCAAATTCGACAATGTTGAGATGGTCAGTGATGAAAGTGATGATGAGAGTGATCAAGAAACAGTGTCTAAGGATAATGCAGACAAATCTACCACCAATGAAGCACAAAACTCAACATCTGTCGAGTTGCATAATGCTTCATCCGTCGGAAGGAAATCTGTGTTATCCGTCGGAAGACAACCTGCCTCATCCGTCGGTACTCAAAATTCACCATCCGTCGGGTTATCAAAAGGAGCATGATGTCAAGGTAGATCACCCATAGAAAGTACCCCTTTCTTAAATCAAAGATCCACAAACTCAGGGGGAGTTTCTAGCAATCAAAACTCAATCACACATCAAGACAACATTGAGGTCTCTTCATCTAGAGCTAATCTACCTCAACCAAGGAAATGGACAAAAGATCACCCCTTTGAACTGATTATTGGTGATGTTTCTTCTAGAGTTCAAACAAGGAGAGCAACTCAGGAAGAATGTCTATACAGCAGCTTTCTGTCAAAGGAAGAACCAAAGAAGGTAGAAGAGGCTTTGTTAGATCCTGATTGGATTTTAGCTATGCAGGAGGAGCTAAACCAATTTGAAAGGAATAAAGTATGGAAGCTGGTACCCAAGCCTAAAGGAAAGAATCCAATAGACACCAAATGGGTATTCAGAAACAAGATGGATGAAAATGGCATAGTAGTAAGGAACAAAGCCAGATTGGTTGCTAAAGGCTATTGCCAGCAAGAAGGAATAGATTTTGATGAAACATTTGCTCCTGTTGCAAGACTTGAAGCCATCAGAATCTTCTTAGCCTATGCAGCCCATGCCAATTTCAAGGTCTATCAAATGGATGTTAAAAGTGCCTTTCTGAATGGAGATTTGGAGGAAGAAGTGTATGTTAGTCAACCTCCTGGCTTTGAAGATCCAAATTTTCCAGAGTATGTCTATTATCTACTGAAAGCACTTTATGGACTGAAGCAAGCACCTAGAGCCTGGTATGACACTTTATCAAAGTTCCTTTTGGAAAATCACTTCACAAGAGGTACTGTAGATAAAACTTTATTTTTTAGAAATGTTAATGGCTCTAGCATACTTGTTCAAATTTATGTAGATGATATTATTTTTGGCTCTACAGATGAGAAACTTTGTAAAAAGTTTGCCAAACTGATGCAAAGTAAGTATGAAATGAGTATGATGAGAGAACTAACTTACTTTCTTGGTTTATAAGTTAAACAAGTTAGTGATGGAATATTCATTAGTCAAACTAAATATATTTTTGATCTTTTAAAGAAGTTTGATCTATTAGATTGCACATCTGCAAAAACTCCCATGGCCACTGCAACTAAGCTTGAATTAAACACTACTGAAAAGTCTGTGGATATTTCAAGCTATAGAGGCATGGTTGGCTCACTTCTGTACTTAACAGCTAGTAGGCCAGATATAATGTTTGCTACATGTTTATGAGCTAGATTTCAGGCTGATCCTAGAGAATCTCACTTGATAGCTATTAAGAGAATTTTCAGATATCTCAAGGGAACACCAAAACTTGGCATTTGGTATCCTAGAGATTCTGGTTTTGATTTAACTGGTTATTCAGATGTAGATTATGCAGGTTGCAGAATTGACAGAAAGAGCACAACAGGAACCTGTCAATTTCTAGGAAATAAGCTTGTGTCCTGGTTCAGTAAAAAGCAAAATTCAGTATCTACTTCTACAGTTGAAGCTGAATATATTGCTGCTGGTAGTTGCTGTGCACAGATCTTGTGGATGAAAAACCAATTGCTAGACTATGGTTTGCAAGTTGAAAGGATTCCCATTTTCTGTGATAACACAAGTGCAATTGCCATCACTGAAAATCCAGTGCAACATTCAAGGACAAAGCACATAGACATCAAGTATCATTTCATAAGGGAACATGTAATGAATGGTACTGTGGAGTTACATTTTGTTCCAAGTGAGAAGCAACTTGCAGATATCTTTACCAAGCCACTGGATGAATCCACCTTTTCAAGGTTGGTAAGTGAGTTAGGTATGCTTAATTACTCCTAAATTTATCTGAGTTATTCTGCAAGTTGAAATATAGCCAGAAATTTAGCTGATTTTTAGTCTTGGATGAAATTTTGGCTAAGTCAAAATTTGCATCTCGACGGATGTCTACTATCCATCGAGTTAAGTCATCCATCGATATACTTTTTGCAAATATAAAAAATCAATTATTTTTCTAGAATCTTTTAAAACTCGACGGATATCTGTTTATCCTCATCCGTCGAATTGTCTAAATCTTAACCGTTAATTCCCTGAACATTATCCATCGAGTATACTTACAGTTTGTAAGCATTACACGACAGATAATGGGTGGAATTTTTACAGTTTATTTTTAAACAGCTATTTTAGACAATTTTTACTGGTTAATTTACTCTTCTTTATTATTTTCATCTGTTGTTTTTGAGACAGTATAAAAGCTTATTTCATTCCAATTATTTTCTTTTATCATTCTCAAATTCAACTGCTTTTATTTCATTCTCTCTCAAGCAAATATTCTCTTTCTCTTCAAGCTTTCATTCTCTAACAATGGTACCTGTAGTAAAGATTATGTCTCAAACTGGGTTCATTTATGAGAAGAACAACTTCACTGCTTTGGTCAATAAGGGTATTCAGCAATCAGAAGACTATCACAAGATGATGGACTTTGTGAAGAACTGCAAGTTAAGTTATGCCATGCTTGAATCACCCACAATTTTCAGTGAAGTTGTTGAAGAGATGTGGACCATTGCAATCTACAACTCTACTGACAAAACCATCACTCTAACTATCAAAGGTAATGAGTTCTGTATCAATAGTGATATGATAAAAGCATGTTTCAAAATTCCTGATGATAATGTAACTTCACCACACAATGACACTGATATTATCAATATGCTTAATTCCATGCATTATGCACTTCCTACTACTAAGCTAAGTGATATTAGAAGATTAGGTTTTAGGAAGGAATGGAGTTTCATGTGTGATGTTGTGACTAAAGTTTTCTCTGGAAAAATCAGTAATTTTGATTCTGTGAACATTTCCATGCTTAACATGCTATACATACTAGTTACAGATAAATTTTACAATTTCAGTGACCTTTTCTTGTATGAGTTAGGTTTTAAACTAGGTAAGTTAGCCAAAAGGGGAAAGAATGTATATTATGCTAGATTTTTCATGCTATTGGCTAACCATCTTTGTCAAGAGATTGTACTTGAGAACCCAAACAACAAATTGGCTAGTTGGGTTCAAGAGAGAAGAATCATTGCAGATTTGAACAGAGCCAACCATCATAGGGATGTGCCAATGTTCTACTTTCCTGTAATGCAGACACCTCAGGTAAGTGAGGTAAGTTCATCCATACCCTCAACTATTCCAATCTCCTCAATTTCTTTGAGTTCAGGTGTAGCTATGGCAACTGTGACAATGACCAAACAGTTTCCTACCAAAGCTGCCAAAACAACTGTAATTTCTAAATCCAAGTCAAAGAAAACCCCCTCTAGTATCTCTCAAAAGGTACCAGTTGAAAAATCCACCAAATCCAAAGAGGGGAGTGTGAAGGAGGGTCAGTTAGATGAGGGAAGGGGTGAACATCAAAGAAAACCCAAGGATAAGGTTGGAGAGTTGAGTGAATCCCAGCCTAGCCACACTGCAGTTTTCCAACAAACTGCAGTGCTTAAAAAGGATAAAAGCTCACTTCTAGCTACATTCTCCCAAAAGGAAGTGGTTATTGAACAAAGCTCTCAGCCAAGAGCGCAGACCAAAAGGGTTAGGAACACAAGCTCACCCCAAACTTACACAAGAAAGAAGAAATCCAAAACCACTAGGGATGCACAGGGCACACACACAGTGCAAACTGGTGCTAAAGACACAGTCCCTGCACTTTCTCAAATTCAGTTTGATGTGGCTCCAATAAATGTGGAGTCACAGCCAAAATCTCTTATAATAGAAGCCTCTGAAACACCATACTCACTAACAAACTCTCTGGAAGTGGATATGATAAACACTTCAATTCCTGATTCCCCTTCTTTAACTCTGTTGGGGAAGCCAAAATCTAGTGCAAGTGAGCATCATCTTTTAGATGATTTGTTGGCTCACTTGCCAATTCTTTCAGATACTATTGTGACATCTGTGCCTCAAATAACTTCAATCAATACAGAGTCAACAATAGTTTATCTTCCCACCTCATTCATTTCTACTCTCTCGATGGATATTGCTCATCCGTCGAGTAGTGATTGTATCTCGACGGATAAGCTTAACAGCAGTTATACGTCGGATAGCTTTACCACTCACCCGACGGATATCACTTATCCGTCGAGTGTCTCTGCACAACTTCAAACATCAATTATTTCTAGTATAGAAGATTTAGTGGTAATACAGTCACTCTTAGGACTGAGAGAGGAGAGTGCATTGAGTAAGAGGTTGGGTTGCTCCCAGGCAAAAGGAGAGGAAAAGAGTGAAACTCAGCAATCCATTTATTCAGGATTGGAAAAAGTGAGTGAGAGGAGTCCCACCTTAGTAGGTGAAGGTGAGGGTGTGAGGGTGGGGAGCCAGGGTGAGACCCTGATGCAACAAAAGAGAGATTATGAGAGAAAGGCAGGTAAAGGAGAAATAAGGGTGGATCCAGCCATTGCTAGTGAGTCAATAACTGTGGATGATGCTGAAAAGGGAAGATGATTTCAGCAACATTACAAAGATGAAATTGATAACATTTCTTTGGATGCTGACACTTTTACTCATCCTGTGTCAGCCTATCAATTGTTGGCTGCTCAGGGCAATGTGGAGGCAGAACAGACCTTGAATTTAGTACACACCTCAGAATCACTTCAAAGAGATAAAGCTGCTGTCAATAGGATGCCTTCTCAAGCTGGTGAGTCATCTGAAGAATTTGGAGTAAATTCTAATTATGATGACTCTGTTTCTTTGGATGGAAGCATGAACTTAGGGGGAGATGAAGGCCCAAGTTCTGTTTCAAATTTACCTGGATGGGCATGGACAAAGGAATCTATACCAGGATAATTTGGTGTATCTTTGGTCAAGCAAGTGATGGCTATTCAAAAGGCCCTTCAGGAAACTTCAGATGCTGGTACCAAGGCTATTCTTCAAGCTCACCTAGACTCTCTACATCTCATGAAGATCCTGCAATTAAGACAGAATCTGAGTATGGATGAACTAAAAAGAGATATAGCTGACTTGAAGACCTACAATTCTGAGAAGCTGGATTCAGTAATGCCATATGGTACCATGCACGATCTATTACTAAGATTGAGGAGAGAATCAGATTCTGAAAAGAAGCTGGCCAAGCTGGAAGACAGAGTTCAAGTTATTGAGAATTCAGTGGCTATCCTTCTTCAAAATCAACAGACTCAGACAAATCTTCTCATGCAACTGGCTAAAGCACAAGGCCTAACTCCTCAACTTGATGATAACAAAAAGGGGGAGAGAGAATCAAGTAAGGGGGAGAAAGGACCAACTGAGGGGGAGAAACTTCAAGTACAAATCAACAAAGTAATTGTACCTTCAATTACTGTCTCCAAGCCAACAGTTGCAGATGGTATAGATCTAATTAAAGCAGCAGCAGCAAATTTGAAAGTTGCTGAAAAAGGAAAGTTGAGTTTGATCAACTGGGATAAGATTGATGAGGAGATACAGAAAAAGTTTGAACTAGTCAAGGAGCCAGTTAAGTCAGCCATCCATCACTCTCATGTCAAGCCAATCAGTGTGAATGAGATAAGCATGAACTATCTGGAAAGAGGACAATCTTCCTGCATCAAGTCTCCAAAGGCTGAAACAATTCTTAAACCAAGGGAAAATTATCCAAAATCATCTTGGAAGAACCCTATGGACACTGTGTATCAGACACCCAAGCCTGATGAAAAGAAGCTTCTGTCAAGATCTATTGTCTTCTATAAAGATCCAGCTGATTCAGCTTCAAAAAAGAGAATTGCTAAGATATTCATAAATGGAAAGGAAATTTGTGTGGAAGCTGGACATCCACAATTTGCTCAAGCAAAGAAAGAAGAAAAAGCCAGATTAAAGTAGGAAAAGAGGCAAGTTGCTCTAGATGCAAAGAAGTCTAAACAAAAGAAAGAACAGATTGCTATCTTGGCCAAGCTACAGGCTGTAAACTCTTCTTAACAAATTCCCTCTCAACCATCTGAAGCTGCTGAATCAAAGAAGAAAATTGAAGAACAGAAGAAATCCCCAAGGAAGAAAGAATTGGCTAGAAGAACAAAAAGGAAACTGGATATTGTTGACAAGGAATTGGAAGATCAATTTCCTAAGGAATCCACACCAGCTACAACTCAAGCATCAAAGCCCTCTGTGGTATTTGAAGATATAAGGGTGGTGGATCCCTACAGGAACATACATGGTGAACCTATTGTGCCAAAGGATGAGCCAATAGAGTGGGATAACATACCAATTCCTGACTTCAGCTTACCAATCCCTAGCAAGCCAAAAAGGACAAAGTCAAGGGCAGTCAAGAAAGTGAAGTTGTCACCTCTCAAATCTAAGTCAGTAGTTAAAGCTTAACCCATGGTCAACAGGGGAGACTACTTGTACTTGTGTGACATCAAAGAATTTTCAGATCTAAATCTTTATCTGGATGAACTGGATGAAGTAAGGGCAATTGATGCATACAGAAACCTACCTGAAAGGTTGGTGTTCAAGTACAAAGGAGGAAGGGAGATTCAGTGGCCACTTCACAGGATTCTTCAAGAAAGCCAAGCTGTACTGATTAAAGTCTATTCATCCTTCAAGAAAAACTTTGGGTTCAATGTAATTGCAAGAAGACTAGTATTGAAGAAGATTGAAGAGCTGAGGAGTGTTAGAGCTAAAGATGCACTCCCTAAGACTCTAATCATCCCATACACAGGGAGAAGAGTGCATCTAAGGCCCTACTGGCTGATGGAATTCATGGATGACAAGGGTGTGAGAAGATTCTTTAGATTAGAAGACCAACTGAGTATCTCTAGCAATGAGACTCTCTTGGAAATGCAAGAAAAGCTAGATCTCTCAGAATCTGATGAACTAGAATTCCACAGGCAGCTCCAAAATCAGATTGAGGAAAATAACAGAAAGCTTGGAAGAAGATCCAGACCTTCAAGGAACTAGAAAAATCTGCTCAGGCTAGAGGAGCATCTTGAATTGACTGTGAGCCAAACCTTGTACATTTTGTTTAATTGAAGCACTTTCAGTTTTATCTACTTATCTTTAAAGATGTATGTTCAGGATATTTTGTTATCATCAAGTATCTCTTAATTTATGGCAACAATTCCAGTAGACATAAATTGGGGGAGATTGTTGTGCATATGTTGTGTACTTGATGATTTCATAAACAAAACATCTAAGTAGATTTTACTTAGTGAAATTATGTAGCACTCGACGGATAAGAATTATAGTCCCGACGGATAACTCATTATAGTCCCGACGGATGATTAACTTATTATCCATCGAGTGAGTAGCTTATATAATAATAAGTTTGTCGCACAGTTATGTATGCACCTTT
Source organism: Apium graveolens (assembly GCF_009905375.1). Taxonomy (NCBI): domain Eukaryota; kingdom Viridiplantae; phylum Streptophyta; class Magnoliopsida; order Apiales; family Apiaceae; genus Apium; species Apium graveolens. Next base: position 170,917,935 of record NC_133656.1, read on the forward strand.
GTATAGAATCTGTAGTAGCATATAAGTCATGTTGACTTTAACTAGATATGCAGAATAGGTTGATTAATTGTACATAAATGATGTCTTGTAATTCTGCATAAGTGAAATAGAGTCAAGTGCCAAAATAGCTATCGACGGATGATTAACAAAGCCATCGGCGGATGATCAAATGACTATCAACGGATGTTTAATATAGTAGTCGACGTATGATCAATTAAACCATCAACGGATGTTCTGAAAGTCGACGGATGATCATATGAAGAATTCAAACAGCAGTTAAACGGTGAAAGATGACACACAGCCGTCGAGATGTATACAAACACACTATGGAAGCCCATTAACTGGGTAATAGAGGACAAAAAGCAGCAAAGCTTAAGACTGATAGTTTTTATATTTGTTCAGTCTTTTTGACTTTGTAATCTTGGTATTATATAAACCAAGAGTGTAGCAAATAGAAAAATAACTGAGATAGCTGAGAAACACAAAAACAGAGAAATCTTTGTAAGCAAAATCATTAGCATTTCCTGTATTCTCAGTAGTTCCATTTGTAAGCAGCTGTGAGCATTCCTGTACACAGAGTCCTCTCGATATATTATATATATCTCTGGTGGAATTGTTTAAATCCACCAGAAAGTTTTTAAAGACTCTTGTTTTTAATTAATTATGTTTTGATTCAATTAAATTTCTATTCCGCATTGTGCTAATCAAAACATTATATGTATATTCGAGTTGAACATTTTTATTTCGAGAAAAAGGTTCAAGAATTCCATTCAACCCCCCTTCTGTAATTCTTGCTATATTGTTAAGGGAATAACATTATATTAGAAATAATTGTCATCGGCAAAGAACATATGGGAGACAATTGGTGCTCTATGACAAATTTTGATTCCATGGATTCACTTTTACTTTCATACATTTTAGTCAACGAGGACAACTCTTCTACACAAATGATAAATATATAAGGAGATATGGGGTCTCCTTGTCAATCCCTCTAGTATGAATTATTGGCCCCATTTCATACTCGCCTTGAACTATAGAGTAAAAAACCGTGGATACACATTGAAAAACCAAATAAACCCACCAAGCTGAGAAACGCATCTTTCTTAAAATTACTTTCAAAAAATCTCATTCAATACGATCATACGCCTTGTTCATGTATAATTTTAGGGCCATAAATCCATCCTTTCCCACTTTCTTCCATTTAAGATATTGCATTATTTTATCTGAAATCATAATATTATCCGAGATTAGATGCAACAGAATGAATGCACTTTGAGTATCTATCACTGCCACATCTACTACCTCTTTCAATCTATTTTCCATTATTTTTGTGATTATTTTCATAAAAACATTACACATTCTACAGGACTTAACTCACTAACCATGGTCTGATTTTTATTTTACGAAATCAGTACGAGGTTTGTATCATTGGGACCATGAATCAGCTCACCAGTTGTAAAGAAGTGCTTTGCTAGCTTAAAAGCATCCCTCCCCATTATTTCCCAGTATTTCTGGAAGAATGTCGGTGTAATCCCGTCAGGCCCCGGAGCTTTATTCGGATTCATTTGAAATAGAGCATGTCTAACCTCCTCTGTTATTTCTTTCAGAAGCTCTGCATTTTGGCATTGTCTTATAGAAGCAGGGATACCTACATGTCAGATACTATAGAAATAATCAAAATTGATAATCAAAAAATAGGTTAAATCGATAAAGTTTTTTAAGTACAAAATGAATGAAGAAACTAATAGCTAGTTACAGAAACTGTAAATTTAATTAAAAACTAAGTAGCTAACCTCAACATATATACAACAATAAAAATACATATAATTAATTTAAAAAAATAAAAATTATATTAAACTTTTCTTTTTTGCTAATTGATTACAAACTCCTGACCGCCTACAAGGGGGTAAAAGGACTCAACCACTGCAGCAACACTTTGTTGACAATATAATATTACATTTGTGTATAAGAAAATAAGAACATAATTTTAGTTTTGTTTGTACGTAACTTCTCCAACCTTTCATACGGGGTGAGCAAAAAATTGAATTAAAATTGAAACTAAAATAGAAAAATTCCGAATAAAGTAAAATTGATTTAAAATTGAAACCGAATCTAAAAAAAGTCGAATCGACTTAAATAATTCGGTTTCGGTTTTGCGAATCAACCGAACTAATAATTAATTAAAATAAATGTTTTTACTTATATATATAATATTTATATATTGTATTTGAATTTCTGAAAATTAATTAAAAAGATTTTTGATTTTAAAATTTTAAGACATGCGGTCTCGATTCCGATTTTATTGAAAATCGAACTGAACTGGTCCACGCTCTACTTACCCACTTCGTTACCATACCAAGTGAACTTTCACATTGAATCTATTATTACTTTTTAGGAAATATGTGAGAAATATAAGTCACATTTATCAGTACGAACATCATCATTCAGGTCTCATTCACAAAATGCATGCTCTTTTGTGCTTGTGATTTGTAAACGTCCGATTTTGGTACTAAATAACTAACAGCTATTATGAGGAAACACACATATATGAGATTCAATTAATTAATACGGAGTACAAACACAATATATATAACGCGGAAAATTCACGTCCCAACTTATATTATTAATCAAAATAATTATCAATAATACAATCAAACACCGATGGTATTCAAACCAATATTTGAGTCAACCGATACTCAAAAATCTCCCAAATGATACTTAAGATGAATACATCTTTTAAGCATGCCTATAAAATATAATATGACTATGTATATATAGCCACCCAAAATTTAACCGCCAAAACTTACCATACTTGTTCTACAAATCTTCCTATACTTGTTTTACAAGTCTTGATTTCATGATTTTCAATCTTTCAACTTTGTGACCAAGACATACCATATATAATAATTTTCTACAAACAATTATTATCCAACTCAATTATGATAACAATTGTCTACCCGTACAATTAGTACCCAATCTAGTTTGGTCTTGTATCACCAATCTCATACAACCTAAGCCCATACAACCTATTGGGTTTAAACCCAAAAAGAGCAACCCCATGTTTTCTATTTTAAACCTTAAAATATATTAAACTAATGGTTATCTAAAATATAAGGGGTCAAAAATTTATTTCACTTCAATAGTATTCTCTCTATTGCTTCTCTATATTTCAAAAATTATATTTAATTAATATTTTGTATTTTGAAATTGTGACGGTTTTATTTTAATAGTTATATTCCAATGACTATATTTTAACAACTATATTCCAACGGCTCTATTTTAACAGCTATATTCCAACAACTATATTTTAACAATTATACTACAATAGCTCTATTTTAATATTATGTTAAAAGTCCCAACGTATTATCCAAACACTCTTGAATTCATTTCATAATATCAAATAATATTTGAATTATTCATGAATTAATGAATGCAGAAGAAGAAGTTCAAGGTCTACTGACGATGATTAATACTGCTTATCAATATCATCAACACTGTAGAGTAAGCATGGCATCACATCATGGCGGATTGGTGATGAATGACCATATGTTTAATCGAAATAGAGATGAAGGTCATGCTATACATTATCATGATTACTTTTCTGATACACCAACATATCCGGATGAATCTTTTCGTAGATGATTTCGGATACGTCGATCATTATCCGTATGAATTCAAGAAGCAGTTACGGTTAATGATAATTACTTTACTGAAAGAAGAGATGCCGCTGGAGCTAGTGGATTATCATCTCTACAAAAAATAACAGTTGCACTAAGGATGCCTACATATGAAAAACCAGCTGATGTTATTGATGTTTATGTAAGAATTGGCGAAAGCACAACAATTGAAAGTTTGAAAAGATTTACTAAATCAGTTGTCGAAGTTTTTGGTGAATAATATTTGACAAGACCAACAAATGAAGATGTGTCTAAATTGTTGGAGGAAAACAAATGTGACGCCCCCCAAACCCGGGTTAGAAATTTGGGGTTCACAACACACACACAATATATAAATTTGTATAAAAAATATTATATGCACTGACCCATCTTTAGACAATCACGGATCACAACAGGTTAAAGTATGAAAATAAGCCACAACCTTAACTTTTATTACATCGTACCATATCCCAACTAGTTTAACTTACAGCTACTAATGAAATTACTCTTACAAACTTGCATAACTTAAAACTACAAAATAAAGCTCCTGCTAGCTCGATCCAACTCAACCTGGAATCCTAGCTCGCACACTGGACTGGAAATCCTCGCTACCAATAATTTTCTTTTTAACTGTATAATAACATAAACAAATTTGTAAGAGTGAGCTAACTAGCTAAGCACGTTATAGTAGCAATAATTGAGGTTAAACAGTGATCAATTGAAATGATTTAGAAGAATCAAGTTTCTACAATCATTAGAATTGGATATTCATTCTAAATTTTAAAACCAAGATTAGGTTGCTGATCAGTCACACACTAACCTCGAGCAAGGCACACAACTCTGCTCTATAAACTGGATCCAAGGCACACATTGGCCTAATACGACCACGAATATGGTCTGACCACGAATCCGGTCCACACAAAAACTATCCAATTCTAAAACAATTCAGTATAATAAATATTCTAATTTAATAAAATAACATCATAATTAACTTTGATAAAACATTTATCTTAGAGCATAAAGCAATTCATGGGTATCACTAGGGTATATCAAGGTATGTAGGAAGAATGGATTCAAGCCCGTAGAAGAATCAGGTAATAAATGAACAATGGTTCAATGGTTGTAAAAGGTTTAGCTCTTTGATGTTACAAGGTGTTGTATAATATATATATAAGCCTTTGTATGTTCTAGCAATTTTGTTCCAGTGTTTGGCGTATGGTGTATATGTATTTATGGAGTAGTATCGTATTTTTATGGTTTAATATCTGGGAAATCAACAATCGATGGCTTACAAAGAATAAGGCTTAGAGCTCAAAGATCAAATGATGTGATCAAGGTTCATGGTTAAATGATTGAAAGCACTTACAATATAAAACAGAACTATTTTAAATACTAGCAACATGTCACGAGAAAGTTCAGAATACTTGCAATATATCTCGAGAAAGGTTCAGAAGTACTTGCCTTATCACAAATGATTTCCAACTTCGCTTGCACTCATCTCACGATTCTATTCAACAACCACTTGTCTACTTTTTCTATGCCTCGCTTCTACTTACTGTTCACTTGCTTTCTTTTTCTACGCCTCGCTTACTCTGCTAGGCATCATAAGTATTTATCAATACTGGATCTCATATTATTAGAATTGTCATATAGACGTCAAAAGCTTTTATCTACCCTTCGTTTCGCCCATATCCTATTTACGGATTGAAAGTTATGACCAAAATAGTCAAACAATAAACATATAGGCATATAACATGTTAGATATATTTGATAATGTCATGGCTAATATGTTTTATGTTTAGCTTTCAGATCTTATTTGAACAGGATAAATCAGTACTTAACTGTTGATCAGTACTTATACTGGAAGTCAGGACTTAAGGATATCAGTACTTATGTTATCAGGAGATAATCATCAAAAGATAGATATCAGAACTTAGGTGCTGAAGGACAATCAGATAAGGACAGTAGCTGATTAAAGGAAAGAAGATCAAGATAAACATAAGAAGAGATATGCATGAAGAAGGAATTCCGTAAAGAATGGAATACTTGGAAGAAAAGATATCTGATTGATATATTTTAGGAAGCAGAATTATATTCCATATCAATTAGCGATTATCTTGTAACTGTGTAGTATATAAACACAGACATAGGGTTTACACTATAAGTGTTATCATTATTAGACAAGATTATTCATTGTAACCCTAGCAGCTCTCGTGATATTTGTTCATCACTGAGAGGTAACAGTTCCATACTGTAACAGAGTTTATTGTTTCAATAAAGTTTGTTTTCTGTTACTTAAGTTCTTAAAGTTCGATTTGAGTGTACTACACTGTATTCACCCCCTCTACAGTGTGTGTGTGACCTAACAATTGGTATCAGAGCCTATCTGTAAACATACATATAGTTAAAGATCCAAACACAATCATGTCGGACACAGAAACTCCAACTAAGCCTACCAAAACTGAGGAATCACCAAAGACACAAATTCAGAGTCGGTATGAGACCATCAGAGTTCCCATACTGAGACCATCTGAATATCCCATATGGAAGGTAAGGATGACCATGTTCCTGGAAGTAACAGATCCAAAATACCTTGATAGAATCAAGGAAGGCCCTCACAAACCAACCAAGCTTGCTGTTGCAGTTGCAGGTGAAGCAGCAAAGACCGTACCAAAAGATAAGAGTGATTATACTGCTGAAGATATAGCATCAATTGCTAAGGATGCTAAGGTACGACACTTACTGCATAGTGCCATTGATAATGTAATGTCAAACAGGGTAATCAACTGCAAGACTGCTAAGCAAATATGGGATGCTCTAGAAACAAGGTGTCAGGGAACTGACACAATTAAGAAGAACAGGAAGACAATACTCACTCAAGAGTATGAACACTTTGACTCAAAGACTAATGAGTCATTGAATGATTTATATGATAGATTTGTCAAACTTTTGAATGATTTGTCATTGGTTGAAAAAGAGTATTATCTTGAAGATTCAAACCTTAAGTTCCTGTTAGCTCTTCCTGAATGCTGGGATTTGAAGGCAACGACAATAAGAGACAACTACAATCTTGATGAAACAACTCTTGACGAAATCTATGGAATGCTCAAGACTCATGAGCTGGAGATGGAACAAAGAAGCAAGAGGAAAGGAGGAAAGTCAAGGACAGTTGCTCTTAAGGCTGAAAAAGAATTCCCCAAAGCAGCTTCCTCAAAGAAAGACAAGGGTAAAGCTCTTTTCATAAAGTCTGATACTGAGTCATCAATGAAAGGCATATGGCATAGCCTATTTGTATATTCGAGGATTTAACTCAACTCAAATAAGAATGTAATAAGTAAATAGTGGATCTATCGTCAGAGAGATCTCACAAAGTAACATCTGTCAAAGGGTTAAGAAACATTATTCATCTACAGACTTGAAGACTTAATTCACTGGAAGAAGCTCAAGAAATTGATCAAGCCTCAGTGATATAAATCAAGATTATGGATTAAATCAAGTGACAGAGATCTCGTCAGGGTATCAATTAATTACAAGGATTTAGTCTGAAGAAAATCAAAGTCAAGACGTGAAGAAACATCACGGAAGTTAGTCACTCATGAACCAGACAGTACATCGAGTGTCAACGTTGAAGTGGTGGAATTGATTCATATATTTCAGTGATTTTCAAAAGTTTTACAGGAGAATGGATGCTGCTCAAGATTAGTATTAACTCTCTATTAATTAATTAAGTCATATAATTTAATTAAGAGAATAAATCATATCTGCAAAGATTAATTTATTTTATTAATTGAATTAATTGATTAATTAATTCAGAATTAATATTAAGGTTTTTCAGAATTTTAATTGATTTAAAATCTGTTATTAATTCAAAAGGCAACTGATTGTATTAGTATGACAATCGGTATGACAATCAATAGTCATACCGAAAGTCATGCTAATTCAAAAGGATTGTCTTATCAGATTTTTTATTACATTAAAATCTTTTATTAATTCAGTTAGACAATCTGATTTTGAACCACTATGACAATCGGTATGACAATTGATAGTCATACCGAAAGTCTTGCTAGTTCATTCTGATTGTCTTGCCAACTCAAAAAGATTGTCATGCCAGTACATTCTACTCGACTGTTGGATTAAAAGAAGCAGCAGAAGACATTCATGCATCATTCATACAGAACACACAAGTCAAGAGAAAAAGTAGCAGAAAACAAAGGCACAACATTTTATTTTTCATCTGCTTTATTCAAGATCAAAATTCTAGATTGAAAAGTTAAATCCAATCCACTAGAATTATTTATCTTGTTCTTGTGTATCAATCTAGCGGATTAAAATCCCTAGAACTTAATCTCAAATCGCATTTAGCATTTGATCTTTTAATTGCAAAAATAGAAAAAGTTCATGTCGAATTTATTCTAGATTTATAATAATTGATTTGAGATTAATCCCTTGTAACTGATACCGTAGTTGTAACACCTTTCAAGTTTAATAAAAGTTTTATTTAACTTGAATTTTGTTTCACATTTTTATTCCGTATTTTATTCGATTAAACGGTATTGTTTGCATTCAACCCCCCCCCCCCCTTCTACAAACAAATTGGGACCTAACAATTGGTATCAGAGCCTTCTGATTAATGTACAAATCTAGATCCTAGACTTTTGTGTTTCTTTCACTTCTTGAATTTTTTATTCACTCAAAAAAATTATAATGACTACACAAAAAGTTGGAACCGTTAAAATTCCACTTTTCGATAAAGAAAATTATGTTATGTGGAAGAAGAAGATGCTACTGTTTTTACAAGTTGCTAATCCCAAATATTTGCAAGTGTTAAGAAGGGTCCAAAAATTCCTATGGTTATTGAACCAGAGGTAATAGAAAATGATGTGGTGATCACCAAAGCGAGAACTTATGTGAAAGATCCTGAGGATTTCTCTCCTGCTGAAATAGAAGAAGCCTCCCTGGATGCTAGCCTTCAATTAATTTTAGTAGATTCCCTTAATCCCTTAATGAATAGACATGTGATGAATTGTAAAGATTCCAAACATATCTGGGAAACTATTGAGATTATTAATGAAGGCACAGAGGAAATTAGGGAGAACAAGCTAGAAATCCTAACCTCTGAGTATGAATACTTTAAATCCAATCCAGGGGAAGGAATCACTGAAGTGTTTGAGAGGTACAATGCATTGATCAACAACCTGAACATTAATGGTAAATACTATTCCATCAGGGAGGTCAACAAAAAGTTCCTTTTAACACTGCCAACTCATCTCGAACATAGAATCACTGCCATAAGAGAAGCAAGAGATTTGAGTGAGATTTCTTTGGAAAGGCTCTACGGTGTGTTAAAGACTTATGAGTTGGAGCAGATTCAGCAGAAGGAAGTTTATGGGAAAGGAAGAGTGGTCAGCACGTCTACTGCTCTAGTAGCTGATGAACAACAACAACAACCACAATATCAATAACAATCTCAACAGTCAGAAAGAATGGTACAGTCTTCCAAGGTTGAAGATAATGTGATAGTAGCAGAATTTGATCCTCCTACTACAAATCAATCAGGAGATGATTATTATTCCTTGGAAGAACTGGAGCAATTGGAGGATGAGTCAATGGCCCTGATTGTCAAGAGATTCTCAAATGTCAGATTCAAAAGGAATCCCAAGTTCAAGTACAAGTCCAACTATAACAGATTCCAGAAAGGTGGATCTTCATCCTCTAACACCAGCAGTGGTGGGTATAAAACAGGGATGGTTGATCGAAGCACCATTCGATGCTTCAACTGCAATGAGTTGGGACACTTTGCCACAGAATGCAGGAAGCCAAAACAAGCAAGGAAGAACTCTTACGATTCTAATCAAAAGAGTAAATCTGAAAGGGCTTACCTGGCAAAGGGAAGAAGCTGGGATGATACTGACAGTGAAGATGAAGAAGTTGGGAATCTTGCTCTCATGGCTAGTGATGCAAACACCTCATCGTCAAGAAAAGAGGTAAAATTTACTGATGCTGAATTAGTTTATCATCTAGGAGGTTCCTTAGATTGTGCTCGTCGTGATAATGAATTGTTAAATCAACAAATCAAAGACCTTGAGAAAGAGGTCAATGAATTAAGACTTGTGCACATTAATCAAGATAAATTAAAAGAACAAGTATCTTTTCTAGAGAATAGAGTTGACTGTTATAGACAACTTGAAACTATTCTCAAAGACAAGATCACCGGTCTTGAGGCTAAGGTTAAAGCTTACTTTAATTCTTGTTCGAAGTCCAAAGAGTTTTATAATAAGCAAGCTGTTAATCAAACATCTGGTATAGGTTATGATTACAATGCTGCTATTGGAAAATTAGGCATAAACTCCCCTCCTCATGTTTGTGCTAAAGGCAGGGAAGTACCACATGTGCTTAAGGGTGTTGATGAACCCCTCTAAAAAGAATCAATTGCTGAACCATTTGATGAGACCTCTTTTATTATTCAAGAAGAAATCCGTCCTGAAGATAATGCTAATGAGAAAGCTGTCTCCAAGTCAAGTGTGTCAAAAGTTCCAGTCAAGGTTGTGAAAGCAACTGAGACTAACTCAGACACACATGAGTTGGATAACACAAATGCCATGTCTACCATGCATAAGTTGCCTATTGTTAATCCTTCTCATAAAGCATGTGGTGTTCCTGATTGTATGTCTTGTGCTTTTAATCTGATGTTTGCTTATTTTAATGGTAAGCATGTTTCTAATGATAAGACTACTCTTCGTCAGCATATGAATAATAGAAAGAATGATAGGTCTAAGACTGCTAGTCCTCCTAAAGCTAGAAAGGAGACATTTGTGCCTAAGCCTAAACAGAAATTTGTCAAGGCTGTTCACAAGGTCAAATGTTCAGTCATTGAGAACGTTGAGAATATTAAAATTAAGAATGTTGTTTTGCCTGATAAAGGCCAATTTTACAAGTATGCCGGACCCAACCAAGCTTGGGTTCCGAAGAAGGTCTAATCCATTTGTATTGCAGGGCATTAAACAGGTACAACCGGTAGTGTGGATTCTTGACAGCGGATCATCAAGACATATGACCGGAGATAGAGCCCTGCTATCAAATGTGGTTGAGAAAGCTGGCCCAGTGGTTACCTTTGGAGATAACAGCAAAGGTTTAACGGAGGGATATGGCTGTTTGCTAGCTGGAAATGTTATCATTGAAAATGTGTATATTGTGCAAGGACTTGAACACAATCTGCTTAGCATTAGTCAGTTCTGTGACAACGGCTACAATGTTTTATTCGACAAGCTGAAGTGTCAGATTCTGCACAAGAAAAGTGAAAAACCCTCCTTAATGGGAATCCGGAAAGGAAATCTGTTCGTAGCTGACATGAACTCTGGAAGCAATCCTGAAGTCAATTGCTTCTATGCAAAGGCATCGTCAGATGAGAGTTGGCTATGGCACAAGAGACTTTCTCATTTCAATTTCAAAATAATGAATTCTCTTGTAAAAAGAGAATTGGTAAGAGGTCTGCCTCAGCTGGAATTCTCTCCAGAAGGACTATGTGAGGCTTGCCAGAAAGGAAAGTCAAAGAAAGCAAGTCACAGAGGCACTGACACATCTTCCATAACTGGTGTTCTGCAATTATTGCACATGGATTTATTTGGACCAGTTAATGTCCTTTCGATGTCAAAGAAGTGTTACTATCTTGTGATAGTTGATGACTATTCCAAGTATACGTGGGTTTTATTTCTTCACTCTAAGGATGAAACACCACAAGTTGTGATTGATCATATCAAAATGATTGAGTTAGATTCTAACGTCCCTGTTAGAGCAATAAGGTCAGATAATGGAACAGAATTCAAGAATTCACTTCTCAATGGATTCTGTACAGACAAAGGGATTACCAGACAATTTTCAGCTCCTAGAACCCCTCAGCAAAATGGAGTGGTAGAAAGGAAGAATCGTACATTGATTGAAGCTGCAAGAACGATGTTAAGTGAATCAGGTCTTCCAATGTACTTTTGGGCTGAAGCTGTCAATACTGCATGTTATACTCAGAATCGAACTCTAATCAACAAAGACTTCATGAAAACTCCTTATGAGATTTTGAATGAACAGAAACCTTCTATCAAATACTTTCATGTATTTGGTGCCAGATGCTTCGTGCTCAAGGATGGAGATGAGCGTCGTGGTAAATTCGAGGCAAAGGCATATGAGGGTAATTTTGTTGGATATGGAAGAAGATCATACAGAGTGTATATCATTGATCAACACAAAGTAACTGAAAGTGTCAATGTTACATTTGATGACACTAAACTCCCTAGTATCCAAACTGAAGATCCTTCTGAGAAACTGAAGTTTGATGATATGTCAGATTCAGAATCAGAACATGGTCAAGAACCTGAGGTTGTTGCTGGTGAAGAACCTGTTAATCTTGATGATACTCAAGGTAATAGTGATGGAAACTTTGGCAACAATGGAAATACCACTGCTACTGATGGAGAATCTTCAAGTCAACATGGCAACAACTCAGGGGGAGATGCTGAAGGATCATCTAGTAGGACACAACATCCAAATGAGTTTCAAGGCGAATCATCAAGATCAAATCTTCCAAGACAGACTATCTAGAATAAAGCTCATCCTTTTGAGTTGATTATTGGTGATCCAGATGTTGGAGTCAGAACTAGACGTGCTACTCAAAATGAGTGTTTGTTCTCAGGATTTCTTTCTGAGATGGAACCTAAGAAGATTGAAGAAGCACTAACTGATCCAGATTGGGTGATTGCAATGCAAGATGAACTCAATCAGTTTGAAAGTCAACAAGTCTGGAAACTTGTACCTAGACCTACACACAAGAAAGCTGTTGGTACTAGGTGGGTATTCAGGAATAAACTAGATGAAGATGGTGTAGTTACAAGAAACAAGGCAAGACTGGTAGCAAAAGGGTATTCTCAAGCTGAAGGCATTGATTATGATGAAACCTATGCTCCAGTGGCTAGACTTGAGGCCATCAGGATATTTCTGGCATTCGCAGCATTCTCAAACTTTAAAGTTTATCAAATGGATGTCAAGAGCGCCTTTCTGAATGGAAAGTTGGATGAAGAGGTATATGTAGAGCAACCTCCTGGTTTTGAAGATCCAGATCATTTGGATTTTGTCTTCTTTCTTTTCAAGGCTATCTATGGGCTCAAACAGTCTCCAAGAAAATGGTATGACACTCTCTCTGAATTTCTTATTGAAAATAGCTTTATTAGAGGTGTCATAGACAAAACTCTCTTTTCTAAAAAACATAAGAATGATACTATATTAGTCCAAGTCTATGTGGATGATATAATATTTGGGTCTACTAATGATAATCTCTGTAAGAGATTTGCTAAGTTAATGCACAGCAAGTTTGAAATGAGCATGATGGGAGAGCTGAAGTTCTTTCTTGGATTACAAGTAAATCAAAGGTTAGATGGAATATTTATTTGTCAATCCAAGTATCTCAAGGAACTCCTCAAAAAGTACAATCTAGAGGATTCTGCATCAGCAAGGACTCCATCAACTACAACTGTCAAGCTTGGACCATGTGAAAACTCCATTAAGGTAGATGTCACAAGCTACAGAGGTATGATTGGCTCGTTACTCTATCTTACTGCAAGTAGACCAGATATTATGTATGCTACATGCTATGTGCAAGATTCCAAGCGGATCCTAGAGATATTCATCTCGTTGCTGTTAAATGAATCTTAAGATATCTTAAGGGAACACCAAATCTAGGTATTTGGTACCCTAAAGAATCTGGTTTTAACCTTGTTGGATATACAGATTCAGATTACGCAGGAAGTGTTGTTGATAGGAAAAGTACCTCAGGGAGTTGTCAATTCCTAGGAAGCAGGCTAGTCTCATGGTACAGCAAGAAACAGCAAACAGTTTCCAACTCAACGGCCGAGGCTGAATATATTGCTGCTGGAAGCTGCTGTGCTCAGATCTTGTGGATTAGGAACCAGCTACGAGACTATGGCTCTGTATTAAACAAAATTCCTATTTTATGTGACAATACAAGTGCAATAGCCATCACCAACAACCCTGTGCAGCACTCGAGGACAAAGCACATTGACATCAGGTATCATTTTATTAGAGAGCATGTCATGAGTGGTACTGTTGAACTATTTTTTGTTCCAACAGAAGAACAAATAGCAGATATTTTCACTAAACCACTTGATGAATCCACATTTACCATATTAGTTGGTAAATTGGGCATGTTGAATAGTTTTAGTGATTAATTTAGTTAATATCTGAGATCTGTTCTTGAATGAATTTACAAATGAATTTTTCATAAATGAAAAATTCATTTGCAAATTTTTTTATCATTTTATCATATGTCTTGCTTATTTCTATGGAATTTTTTATTATCTTATCTTATTTATTTACTCAAATTGTTAATTTTAATGTCTCAGAATATTTTATTTTCTCTAAAAATATTTTTCTATGAATTTAATTTGTTAAAATTCAAAAGAAATCTATTTTTGGAATGAAAATATTATTATCTCTGAAATATTTTAATTATTTTAATTTTGTAAATATTTTCTGAATTTCTACTATCTATATAAGACTTTATTTCAGGTTTCCATATTTTCTGTACATATTTGATTGTCTTTCTACTGAAATGACAATCGGCAAGACAATTAAAATTGTCTTGCTGAAAATCATTTCAGTACTTATATATATTCATATTAATTCTGTTTGTAAACGTTTTATTTCCAGAATGACAATCGGCAAGACAATTGAAATTGTCTTGCTGAAAGTCATTTCAGTATATAATTGTCATTTTAGTGTTTTTCAGTATAGTTTTATACTGGCAAGACAATCGGTATGACTATCAATTGTCTTGCCAGTTATAAACATTATATATATATATATATATTTTCTTTTATTTTATACTGGTATGACAATCGGTATGACTATCAGATTGTCATACCAGTTATATTTATTTAGTATTTTAAGCAGGTATGACAATCGGTATGACAATCCCGGATTGTCATACCAGTTATACTACTTAATCATTTTTGTGGCTGTTTTAATCTTCATCAGTTCATTTTCTTTCAAAATTTCAACAGTCTCCTTTCATCAGTTCTTTCTCTCTCTCTCTCTCTCTTCGAACAGCTACTCCCAATTCGCCATTTGATCTATCTTGCTCGAGTTTTTACTCAGCATACAAAAATCATCACTCCTCCTGTGATATATACATACAAGTATATACATACAGAAGTGCTGTTGGATTTTTGTTAAAAAAAAATCAGTTTCTGTTTGTTGATTTTGGGTATTTTAGTTTATTTTATTCTATTTTATTTTATTTTTAATTTCTGATTTGTGTCTTTTGGCTTTTCAAATCTGCGTTTGTGAGTTAAGAATTTTAACGAGATACATTTCTCTCTAAATTTTTTGATTATAATTAATTTAATTCGAATTATTAAATTAACTTAATTAATTCGAATTTTCTTAATATTATTCTTAAAATTCTGAAAGTGTGTGTCTTATTATTATTTTAAATGGCTCTCAATTTCCAAATTGTCGCGCATAATCAGGTTGGTTATTTTAATCCGGAAAAATGTGATGTGGAAAAATTTAAGCCTTGGATTAGATTTTTAAATGACCATTCGATTGTTAGCTCTGCTATTAAATCAAATGTGATTTTAAATGTCGATCTGCTTAGACTGATTTGCACAACCTCTACTGTGGCCGATGATTCAAAATCTTTTTCATTCACCGTGGCAAATACACAGTATGTGGTTGATGAAACAGTAGTCAATCAAGCGTTAAATTTTCCATTGGACAATTTCTGTAATTTACCCTCTGAAAATGATATCACAAACTTTTTCCATGCTATTCACTATCAGGGGTGATCAATTTAACCAAACTTTCAAAATCCAATTTGGTGTCTGAATGGGATATTTTCTTCGATACACTTTCTAAAGTGTTTGCCAACTGCACTAAATCCAACTTTCACAACATCACTTCCACTCTGCAGTATATTGGTCTTGCGGTTGTTTTCAATCAAAGGATCAATTTTGGCAAACTACTTTTTCCCATCCTCTTGAGACGTCTCTCTACTGCTTTACGTGATCATTCTACAAATTGTAGGGTATCATGTTACTATGCTCGTTTTCTCATGCTTATAGCAGATCATCTTCTCACACCTGAACACAAAGCCCTTTTTGCTAACTCTGCAGTAACCGAACCCCCTCCAGTAAGCAAAAAGATTTACACCCGCCAAGACACAACCTTTAAATTCATGCAAGTTCCAGTACTTGTATCTGCTTTCATGGCCACTTATATTCCTTTACCTATTTTTAATCTTCCCGGTCATGAACAGCAACCTCAACCTCCAGTGGTTCAAGCCACCCAGGCTCCTCCAACATCAGATGCTCTTCCTTTACAGGTAGTAATTCCTCACTCTTACTCCATTCCTACTTCTGTTGAAAGACCCTTAGTGGTTGATAGGGCTGACCATGAAGTTGTAGAATCACAGCTTCAATCCCAGGTCATAGAGCCAAACACAGAGTCACATTCTATCTCAACCTCTCCCCCACTGTCTAAAATGTTACCCAGAAGGTTAATAGGAAGTAGTGCATTGTTAAATGTGAGTGAACCCTCAGTTCTGCCTCCTCCAAAGAAAAGAAGAACTTATACTGAGGCATCTGAAAACCCATCCTTGTCCTCCCAACAGGACATGGACTTTGAAATGGCCGATGAACAGTTACTAGAAACATTCTCTCGACAGGATGAATCTATTGAAATTCGCCATAGGGCCATGGCATCTTGTACCGAGTCAAGCACAATTCCATTACTCACAATGGAACCATACATACCCACAGATGATACTCAGGACACAAAGCGAGGAGTGCACATAGAGTCTGTTACAGTGTCTGCCATAGTTACGGCAGAAGAGCAGTCACATGCTTCTGAGGGAAAATCTGACTCTCAGCCACCCTTAATAGAGTCATTTTCTCCCCTCCCAGATCAAACACCTCTGGCTCCCTCACGGGATTCTCCACTCGCAGATTTATCTGGAGAAAGTGGAGGGCAACTCGGTCAATCTATCCCTGAAGCAATTCAGACATCTATTTCACATGAAATGATAGGTTTGACTGAGGATCGGGACTCGCGAATTCCCATTGCACCACCACTGACCTCTCTTGAAGAGGCTAGGGTGATTTTAACTGCAGGTACAGAAGAACAGCAACAGGAAGACTCCTCACGAGCAATTATATTGAGAGAAACACAAGCACGTGAGGTGAGTGAACCAAACACGAGTGAAATTCAGGTGAGAGCATACACAGACACTGATACTGTAAACCTGTTAGCTCAAATTGCTGCTCTAAAAGAAGAACTTGCTAAAAGCCAAGATGAAGCTCAAGCATTCAAAGCACAAGTGGTTGAACGGTCTTCTTCTTCCACCTCTGTCAACAATCAGCTGGCACTCATAAGGAATGATATCTCAGATCTCAAGAACACTGTCACACCAAAGCTCAATTCCATTCAGAAAACTCCAACTTTATCAGCTGATGACATTTCTTACTTCTGCTCTCTACATACAAGGATGACTTCTCTTGAAGATTTGGTTGAAATGAATCATTCACTGGATTCCTCTAGATTTCTGAAGATAGAGACAGGTATGGAACATCTGAATGAAGGGATGAAGCACCTGTACTACATGATCAAAAATTCTCACTGTCCCAATGAAGAACAAAGGACTTACTTTGAAGGGCCGTCTGGTGGAGGCTCAGGCTCGGGAGGTGATGGAGGTCATGGAGGATCTAAGGGAAAGTCAGTAGAGGATCCCTCAACTAAGGGGGAGAAGAAAGGGAGTAGTGGAAAGGGGAAAGAAAAAGATACCTCTGCTGGGGACAAAGGAAAGGCTGATGATGTCTATTACAGTGGAGAACATGATGACTTTGACATTTTTGACATTCCCACTGAACCAGTCTTGGAAGATAAAGATGGTTTATTTGAAGCTGAAGAGGAAAGTGATTTTGGAGATTGGGAAGAGGAAGCTACAGTGGATCCTATCTTTGAGAAAGAGTTTCAGCAGCAGCAGTCAGAGATGAAAAGAAAAGAAGCTGAACTCAAAAAGGTCTCCCAGATCATTGACATGAGGAAAGACATACAAAGAACAGAAACTCTTCAAAAGCAACGTCTTCATGACATTAAGGCTCAAGAAAGGAGAAGAGATGTCAGACTGAAGATTGGTGAGAAATGGGATGAAGCTAGGAGAGTACTTGATATGCCTCAGCTGAGCACTAACAATGATAGACAGTTCCTACATCTTCTTGACAAGCTGGAAATCTCAAATCCTAATAATGACATGTACATGAATGCTATCAAGACTGAAGTCTCAAGGATCACAACTGCTTTTGACAGATCCCTAAATGAGATGAGCATTTTTGTATATTGTCAGAGTAAAGGATCTTTCAAGGTGTCACTTCATCTGTTTGAGAATCGTTCTTTGTCAGAGACTTGGGTTCTTCTCAACAAAGTAAAAAGAAGCTCAGAATTGAATGAAGTTCTTCGAGAAAGGCTTAAAGAGTTTGCCAGCAGGGCTAGTCCTCAAGTGGTCAACAATCCTCATCAGGTGAGATTCTTTAAGTCTGATTGTCTTCAAATCTGTCAGCTAGATGTACAATCTCTTAAAGACTACTCAGCTAAGCATCTGGTCTGGATGGAACATCATTTAAGAACTGCTGGATACTCATCCATGTTGAAGACTCAAGCTGCTGATTTGATTCAAGCTTATTGTGAAAAGAATATTAAAAGGTACAATCAGATCAAGAATAAGCTGAAGTCAGTTGGAGTTCAACCAGCCAGACCAGCAAGCTTCACTTCAGAAAAGGATCGTGTCTTTGACAAAGAGTTGCTTCAAGATTTAGAAGAAGGTGAAGTCAGAAGAGAAGACAACTGAAATCAATTAGCTCAAAACTCAATGTAATATGATTAGAGTTTTATGAATCAAGATAGTCTAATGTAGTTATATGTTCAGGCTAGAGGAACATCTATCTTGTATTCACTTGTAAATTTCTTTTGGAATCTGGAAAATGTTAAATATAATCCAGAACTTTTCTGCTATTTACTTTGCATTACTGTTTATATCTTTTTCTTATTTGTTAGTTGAGTTATCCTCTAGGTATTTGTTGTTATTGTCTAACAAGCAAATAGGGGGAGATTGAAAGGCATATGGCATAGCCTATTTGTATATTCGAGGATTTAACTCAACTCAAATAAGAATGTAATAAGTAAATAGTGGATCTATCGTCAGAGAGATCTCACAAAAGTTACATATGTCAAAGGGTTAAGAAACATTATTCATCTACAGACTTGAAGACTTAATTCACTGGAAGAAGCTCAAGAAATTGATCAAGCCTCAGTGATATAAATCAAGATTGTGGATTTAATTAAGTGACAGAGATCTCGTCAGGGTATCAATTAATTACAAGGATTTAGTCTGAAGAAAATCAAAGTCAAGACGTGAAGAAACATCACGGAAGTTAGTCACTCATGAACCAGACAGTACATCGAGTGTCAACGTTGAAGTGGTGGAATTGATTCATATATTTCAGTGATTTTCAGAAGTTTTACAGGAGAATGGATGCTGCTCAAGATTAGTATTAACTCTCTATTAATTAATTAAGTCATATAATTTAATTAAAAGAATAAATCATATCTGCAAAGATTAATTTATTTTATTAATTGAATTAATTGATTAATTAATTCAGAATTAATATTAAGGTTTTTCAGAATTTTAATTGATTTAAAATCTGTTATTAATTCAAAAGGCAACTGATTGTATTAGTATGACAATCGGTATGACAATCAATAGTCATACCGAAAGTCATGCTAATTCAAAAGGATTGTCTTATCAGATTTTTTATTACATTAAAATCTTTTATTAATTCAGTTAGACAATCTGATTTTGAACTACTATGACAATCGGTATGACAATTGATAGTCATACCGAAAGTCTTGCTAGTTCATTCTGATTGTCTTGCCAGCTCAAAAAGATTGTCATGCCAGTACATTCTACTCGACTGTTGGATTAAAAGAAGCAGCAGAAGACATGCATGCATCATTCATACAGAACACACAAGTCAAGAGAAAAAGCAGCAGAAAACAAAGGCACAACATTTTATTTTTCATCTGCTTTATTCAAGATCAAAATTCTAGATTGAAAAGTTAAATCCAATCCACTAGAATTATTTATCTTGTTCTTGTGTATCAATCTAGCAGATTAAAATCCCTAGAACTTAATCTCAAATCGCATTTAGCATTTGATCTTTTAATTGCAAAAATAGAAAAAGTTCATGTCGAATTTATTCTAGATTTGTAATAATTGATTTGAGATTAATCCCTTGTAACCGATACCGTAGTTGTAATACCTTTCAAGTTTAATAAAAATTTTATTTAACTTGAATTTTGTTTCACATTTTTATTCCGCATTTTATTCGATTAAACGGTATTGTTTGCATTCAACCCCCCCTTCTACAAACAAATTGGGACCTAACAATCAAGTTCTGAGAGTGATGATGACTCAGATTCTGAAAGCTTGCCTGAGACTGATGCTGATGAGGAGATGATGAAGCTGTGTGCTCTTATGGTGAAAGGAATCACAAAGATTGCATACAGGAAGTTCAGGAAGGGAAAGAAGTTTTCCAGGAAAGGCATAAGTTCTGATAAGAAGAATTTCAGAAGATCTGAAGGCAGAGGAGGAAAGTCTGACAGAGGAGATTACACCAATGTTAAATGCTATAACTGTGGTGAGAAAGGCCACATATCTCCTGACTGCAAGAAGGTAAAGGGTGACAAAGGCAAGGCTCTTGTCACAAAGCAGAAAAGCTGGACAGACACCTCAGACTCTGAAAGTGAGGAAAACTATGCATTGATGGCAAATGCTGATAAAGAAAGTGCTGAGAGCAGTTCTGAAGCTGCTGAAACAAAGGTACCTCAGACTACTTATGCTTTTCATACTGATGATATTAATGAGTTGAGAAGATATCTTAAAACCATGTTTGTTAGTTATAGAGATCAAACTTTAACATGTGAAAGATTAACTTCTGAAAATCTTGCATTTAAGAAAAGAAATGATTTCTTAGAAAAAGAGTTAGTCATGTTCCATCAAACTCAAAAGGATAGAGATGATGCTTTTTATGTTAGGAATGAAGTGCTAAATTTAAATGAATCTCTAAAAACTGAGTTAGAAAAGGAAAGAGAGATTATCAGGACTTGGACTAACTCTGGCAAAACAACTCAAAATTTGCTAAGTAGTGGAAACTGGAAAGAGGGCTTAGGTTATGGAGAAGATAAGAAAGATAAAGGAACTGAAGAAATTAAGTCTGTTGATAAGCAAAAGCCAAAGTTAAAACCTGTTAAGTTTGTAACTGTAAAGTCTGAAAATGAAAAATCAGAAGTTACAAAGAAATTAACTTCTGACAAACTAAAACAGGAAAAGACAGCTGAAGTGAACATAGGCTTAATGACAAAGAAGCAGCTTAAGCATAAGCTGAAAGATGTTAAGAATGCAAACAAGGTAAAATCACCTAGGAAAAATAGGAATGGAAAGGAAGGTGTGAATAAAAGCAATGATTATAAACCTGTTCCTGATGCTCCTAGGAAAACATGTCATAACTGTGGAAGTTCTAACCATCTGGCTTCTTTTTGCAGGAAGAATAAGAATATTAACTCATTACCTTCAAAATCAGGAGTTAAGAGTCAGTTTGTTAGATACAAACTACAAAATCCTTGTTTTCATTGTGGTAGTTTATGGCATTCCATTTATACTTGTAAGGAATATCATAGTTTGTACTATGATTATTATCAAATAAAACCTTCTTTGAAGAAAGTTTCCATTGTTCCTTCTAGTGTAAATTCTGATTCAAAGTCTGATAATGTAAGTTCTGATAAGAAAATTGTTAACATAAACTCTGATGCTAAATCCGCTGCAAATGTTAATAAACTTAATAAGGCCAAAGGATCCAAGCAAGTCTGGGTCCTTAAAATTACTAATTAGTGGTCTTTGTGATTGCAGGGCAACAGGAAAAATATTCTAGTTCTGGACAGTGGATGTTCAGGACATATGACTGGAAATAAGGCCCTGCTATCAGACTTTGTGGAGAAAGCTGGCCCAAGTGTTTCTTATGGAGATGGCAACATTGGAAAAACATTGGGATATGGCAATATCAATCTTGGAAGTGTCATAATTAAACAAGTAGCTCTAGTCTCAGGACTTAAACATAACCTACTGAGTATAAGTCAAATCTGTGACAGAGGTTATCATGTTGATTTCTTTGAAGAACACTGTGAAATTGTGAGTAAATCTAAAGGCAAAGTTGTTCTGAAAGGATACAGGCATGGTAACATTTATGAAGCTAAGCTTTCAACAAGTACTGATGGTTCTGCAATCTGTCTGATGAGTAGAGCATCAATTGAAGAAAGCTGGAATTGGCATAAGAAACTCTCTCATTTAAATTTCAATAATATAAATGAACTGGTCAAGAAAGATCTTGTGAGAGGATTGCCAAACACAGTATTTTCTCCTGATGGTCTTTGTGATTCATGTCAGAAAGCCAAACAAAGAAAATCTTCATTCAAGAGCAAGACTGAATCATCAATTCTTGAGCCTTATCATCTACTACATGTTGATCTATTTGGTCCAGTAAATGTCATGTCTATTGCAAAGAAGAAGTATGCGTTGGTCATAGTGGATAAGTTCACCAGATACACATGGGTGTATTTCTTGCATACAAAAAGTGAAACTGCATCAACCTTGATTGATCATATCAAACATCTGGATAAAATGGTCAAAGATTCTGTGAAAGTTTTAAGGAGTGATAATGGCACTGAGTTCAAGAATTTGATAATGGAAGAGTTCTGCAAAAGCCATGGAATAAAGCAGGAATTTTCTGCTCCTGGAACTCCACAGCAAAATGGAGTTGTTGAAAGGAAGAATAGAACTCTCATTGAAGCTGCACGTACAATGCTTGAAGAAGCAAAGCTTCCAACCTATTTCTGGGCTGAAGCTGTGTAGACTGCTTGTTTTACTCAAAATGCAACACTCATTAACAAGCATGGAAAAACACCATATGAGATGGTGAAGAAAAAGAAGCCAAATCTGAAATATTTTCATGTATTTGGATGCAAGTGTTTTGTTCTCAAGACTCATCCTGAACAGCTATCAAAGTTTGATCTAAAAGCTGATGAAGGAATCTTTGTTGGATATCCACTTTCCACAAAAGCCTTTAGAGTCTATAATTTGAGAACAAAAGTGGTTATGGAATCTATCAATGTCTCTTTTGATGACAAAAAGATTACTGGTCTTGAAGATTTCATTGACCATGATCAGCTGAGATTTGAAAATGAAGACTCAAATTCTGATACAGAAAATCCTGATAGTCTAAGTCCTGATACTGTAAACTCTGATGGATTAAACTCTGATGTTATTGAAACTGTGGAGACTACGTCAAAGGAAGATGCACCTATGCAGGGGGAGCATACTCAAGATCCTACCACATCTCAATAAACATCAGAACATGCATCTGGCTCTTCAAGTTCTGATTCGTCAAGTTCTGATAAGCCAAGTTCTGATAGTGCTGAAAATCTAAATACTGAAGAATCCAACTCAGAGAGCATAGTTTCAGGGGGAGCATCAGAAAATGAAAATGAAAATAGCATGGATCATGGGGAAGCATCCAGTTCTAGAGAAAACCTTCCATCTGCAAGGAAGTGGACAAAATCACATACACCTGATTTGATAATTGGAAATCCTGATGCAGGTGTCAGAACTAGAACAGGTACTTCAAATGAATGTCTTTACAATTTTTTTCTCTCTCAGACTGAGCCAAAGAAAGTGGAAGAAGCTCTTCAAGATGCTGATTGGGTGCAAGCAATACAGGAAGAGTTGAATAAATTTGAAAGAAACAAAGTCTGGACCCTAGTGCCAAGACCAAAGAATAGATCTGTTGTTGGTACAAAGTGGGTATTCAGAAACAAAACTGACAGTGATGGCATAATTACAAGGAATAAGGCAAGGCTGGTTGCAAAAGGATATTCTCAACAGGAGGGAATTGATTATGATAAAACATTTGCACCAGTTGCTAGGTTAGAAGCCATAAGGATATTCTTGGCTTATGCTGCTCACAAAAAGTTTACTGTCTTTCAAATGGATGTGAAAAGTGCTTTTCTCAATGGAGAATTGGAGGAGGAGGTATATGTTGAACAACCTCCAGGTTTTGTAGATACCAAACATCCAAATTATATCTACAGGCTTGATAAAGCACTTTATGGACTTAAGCAAGCTCCTAGAGCATGGTATGAGACTTTAGCTCAGTTTCTTCTGGAAAGTGGATTTAATAGAGGGACAATAGACAAAACACTGTTCTACCTCAACCATGGAAAGGACTTACTTCTGGTCCAGATTTATGTTGATGATATCATTTTTGGATCTACAAATGACAAACTTTGCAAAAAGTTTGTCAAGCTAATGCAGTCAAGATATCAGATGAGTATGATGGGGGAACTTAGCTATTTTCTGGGCCTTCAAGTCAAGCAGAATGAGGAAGGCACTTTTATTTGTCAAACCAAGTACACCAGAAACTTGCTGAAGAAATTTGGAATGCAAGATTATTCAAGTACATCCACTCCAATGGCCACTGCGACAAAACTGGATAAGGATACCGGTAAATCAGTAGATATTACTGACTACAGAGGTATGATTGGCTCTCTACTCTATCTAACTGCTAGTACACCTGATATCATGTATGCTACTTGTCTTTGTGCAAGATTTCAAGCAGAACCAAGAGAACCTCACTTAACAGCTGTAAAAAGAATCTTTAAGTATCTTAAAGGAACAGCTGCTCTGGGATTATGGTATCCTAGAGAATCAGATTTTAAACTAATAGGTTACTCAGATGCAGATTTTGCAGGTTGCAAAATTGACAGGAAAAGCACAAGTGGAAGCTGCTAATTTCTTGGAGGCAGATTGGTTTCTTGGTACAGCAAGAAACAAAAGTCAATTTCCACATCAACTGCAGAAGCAGAGTATATTGCTGCAGGAAGCTGTTGTGCACAGATTCTTTGGATGAAGAATCAGTTACTGGATTATGGGTTAACATATTTCAAAATCCCTATTTACTGTGATAATCAAAGTGCTATTGCTATGACAGGTAATCCAGTTCAACACTCAATGACAAAGCACATCAGCATCAGGTACCACTTCATCAGGGAACATGTGGATGAAGGTACAGTGGAATTGCATTTTGTTCCCACAGATCAACAACTAGCAGATATCTTCACAAAACCACTGTGTGAAGCTACTTTTACAAGATTGGTAAATGAACTTGGAATGGTTTCAGGTTCTTTCTCTAAATCTGCTTAGTCTTGTTCTGTGTTATCAGACTTTATGCTCAGTATTTACAGAATTAATCTTATTGTGTATTATGTGCTTAATTGATAAATGTCTTTAATTACTGACTGTTGTCTGATATATGTTTCTAAACTCTAATAAGTGATATGTCTGTTCAAGTACCTATTCAATCCTATGAGGATAACTGTGCTAGATACTGACCTAGTAGTCTTCAATAAACAAATGATTCCATGTAAGAAGTAATTATTTCAGTGGAAACCCTATGACACAAGCAAATTCTGATAATTGAGCTTAGTTAAGTTTACTTTGTATATCTTATTACTAAGTCACAAATTAGAATAATGCTACTCATCTGTTAAGTTCTGATACTAGTAAAACTGCTGAATGTACTAAGTGCTGATAAACCTCACTTATCAAAAGAAAAAGCAAAAAGATCAAAGAATAAAATCAGGTACTCCTTTGAGATCTAGAGTAAAAATGTGGAAGGGACGACCCAAGTGCATTGCTGGTATTAAGTAGATATGCATTAGAAAAGCAAAATATTTTCTTGGTGACTTTTCACACTCTATGATTACTGGAGAAATACTCTGATAATAGCATAAATTCTGATAAACAATCGTGACTCACTTACACTGAGAAGCCACTGTAAAATAGAATTTCAAAAGATGCATAAAATTAGCACAAAACAGTTGAGGTGGACTCAAGCATGAACTCATTCATCAGTAGGTTTCAGGACAATGACAGCTCTTTAGCAAAATTTTAGTTATGCCTTATTTCTAAGATGTACTGA
The DNA here is from genome assembly GCF_009905375.1 of Apium graveolens. Classification (NCBI taxonomy): domain Eukaryota; kingdom Viridiplantae; phylum Streptophyta; class Magnoliopsida; order Apiales; family Apiaceae; genus Apium; species Apium graveolens. Next base: position 170,943,736 of record NC_133656.1, read on the forward strand.
CGTGAATCAGACTTTACTCTTTGTCTGTTATTTAGCTTAATGCACACACTAATCACTCCATCTGAATGATGAAAATTTCTGTGGTGGTCTATGTTATTGTAGATAAACAGTCATTGTGTCATTGA